>NC_043010.1:36431870-36441870 GCF_006345805.1 Octopus sinensis
TAATGAAATAGTGATGAGTAAATCTCCTGCCTCCTGACCTTCATCAATTTCATATGTATATATATACATATATATATATATATATAAAGGAAATGAAGAAAATGCTGACAAAATAATTTAAGTAAGGGAGAGTGTATTTAATTAGGTGAAAGTACTTTTTACCGGTTGCGCATTTTTTAAAAAGAACTTTCACCTAATTAAATACACTCTCCCTTACTTTAATTATTTTGTCAGCATTTTCTTCATTTCCTTTTTTTATATATCACAACTCGTGTTCCACATCTTTTTTAAATATATATATATTTATGAGAGGTAATGGTGTCAGTGAGACCCAAAGTTGTCAGGTAATGCTGATAGACCGTAGTTGGGTTCCAGGTTCGGTGATTATGCGAATAAGAGGTTCAACGCTGGTCATATGTCAGCGTGTGTATATAAAAAATTTTTTTCGTAATGAGATAAAAAACCAAGGCTGTGTAGATTTTAGAATATTTATAGATAGAAGGTCTTACAGCTGCTTCCAGGATATTTATTATAAACTCTTCATCGGAAACGGTGTGAGAGGATGGTTAAGAAATAGTTAATTTATATAAGATGAGGTGGAATAAATACAAGAAAATAGATGTGAGATATGTGGGGGTATTGCATTTCTAGATCCATTTATATATATATATATATATCTGTGTGTATGTGTAGATATGTGTATGTATATATATAGATATATATATATATATATATATATATATATATATATATATATATATATAGTGTAATAAATAAAATATATGCATACATACATACATATATGTACGTACCTACATCTACATGTATATATACATGCATATATAAATATATATACGTGAGTACAGGACACCACAAATAGACGTAGAGCTCAACGAGAAACGAAAACGGAAAAACATGCATGGAACAAACCATTTTTTTACAACAGAAAAACAGAGTACAAGACAAACTACACAAGGAAAAATTCCCTTCATCAGCTGTCCCTAGTTCAACTCCAGCGTGTTTCGAAGGTAGGACAGAACACGACTCGTCAAACTAGCCCTTCCTGCGAGAGAATTAAATAAAATTACTTCGCAGAGGGGTAAAAACAAAGAAAGAAAAAAATGTAACACAAACAGGACGTAAACACGATACAAATAAAAATACAAAATAAAATACAAGATAAAAATACATGTACAAAAAAATAGAATACGAGAAATAATAAATAAACAAGAAAACAAACGAAAAAGGCCTTTTTCTGGCTTAGACGAAGATTCTGGCGAGCGCAAGGGAAAAAAGTGTGTTTACGGTTTGGAGGCCGCATGTAAAAAGGAAGTAGTTGGCTGGCAGTGAGAAAGATGAGGAGGAGTGAGAGAGAGAGAGAGATAGAGGAAGAGAAGCGGCTGAGAGAGAGATGAGGAGGAGTGAGAGAGAGAGAGAGAGAGAGAGAGAGATAGGGAAAGAAGGGAAGGTAAAGCAAAGAGATATGGAGTTTCGCGTCATAATTATATATAAAACAGTACTTGGAGAAGAAGAACGGAACGAAACGAACGAATCGAATCGAATCGACGCGAGGGCGCTCAGTCATACAATAGTGTAATAAATAAAATATATGCATACATACATACATATATGTACGTACCTATATCTACATGTATATATACATGCATATATAAATATATATACGTTAGTACAGGACACCACAAATAGACGTAGAACTCAACGAGAAACGAAAACGGAAAAACAACCATGTAACAAACCATTTTTTACAACATATATATATATATTATATAAAATTCGTTCTGCCTGTGTGTGTCTTCTAGAATTTCGGGCTTCCTCCATCCGATTGCGCTCAAATTTGATATGTAAATACCAACGGTATCAGGGCATGTATAAGTCTTGAAAAAATTACAAAAATCGATTCCAGGTTAGAATACGATCGATAAAGCCGTGGGAACTTGCATTTGTATGCGCAAGTATATCAGTCGAAATCTGTCTTTTGCTGGTGTTTCAAATTTAGGTTAAATCAGTGTTTCTCAAACTTATGGGACTGTCGGACAAGTTTAAATGTTTGACAACTCAGCACCGTCCATTGGATGGAAGGGGGCGTTTTGCTCGTATATATATATACATTTTGCGTGTGCGTTTCTCTGGGTATGTATAAATAATTTCATTTATTTCGCTCAGTATGTTTTGCTGATGAAAGAAAGGTTATCAAACTAATTCAGAGATTGATCAATACAAAACTATCTGAAATATTTTAAGAATTTTTTATTTGTCTGCTTTCCCGCTTTCAAACTTGTATATGTGTGGAGTGAATATCTGCAGTATTTGGTAGACGTATTTGCGCTCTATTTTTAGCGTATAAGCATGGTAGCTTCTGTGCCCTTTAGTATAATTGTACCTGTCTATCTATCTATCTATCTATCTATCTATCTATCTATCTATCTATCTATCTATCTATCTATCTATCTATCCTAGCAGTAGATCCCGGCGTTTCCCGTGATCAAATCTATCCATATCGTCTTTAGTGCGGAAAGTACCCACACATATATACACACATACGTACATAATAAATACATACATACATATATACATACATAAACACATGTATATCATGAATTTTCTCAGATGCAGCACGAAGTTTTGTCAATGACTTCTATTACGTTCAAGTCTTTCCTCCTCCTCCTCCTCCTCCTCCTCCTCATCATCATCATCATCATCATCATCATCTTCATCATCATCAACACTGTAATATATATATATACAAACTATACAATCTCAAATCCCTGGGACGCCGAGTATATCTGCTAGTGCATATATACACAACTACTACTACTACTACTACTGCTACTGCTACTACTACTACTACTACTACTACTACTACTACTACTACTACTACTACTACTACTAATAATAATAATAATAATAATAATAATATTAGGGAGTATAACTCGAAACTTACAGGGAAAAATTTAGTATTAAATCAAATTTCACAATATAAATATATAAAATATAAGTTAAATAAATATTGTTTAACTCTATTTCCTTATTTATTTAACTATTATCGTTAATCTGAAGATTGACTATACTTTTATATCGAATTTATTTCAATTGAAGTTAAATTTAATTGTAATTCGAATTTAGCTGTAGCCATGAAACATACATAGATTTTTTTACTTATTATATATTGATAACTCGTTTTTATACTTTTTGAGATCGAGTTATATGTTTTATAGAAATATATTTTATTTGTTATTTATGTTTTGGTTTATGTCTATCACTGTTTGAGTTGCATAATAGTGCTTTTATCTCTAATTTATATATATATATATATGTATATATATATATATACATACATATATATAGATATGTGTGTGTGTGTAATGTATGTATGTATATGTATGTATATACATGCATACTTATAGTTATATATAATATATATATGTATATATATACACATACATGTATATATATATCTATATGTATATATATTATACATATATATATATATACATATATATAATATATATACATATACATATATATATACATATCATATACATATACATATAATATATATACATATATATATGTATACATATATATATATGCATATATATATATACATATATATGAATATATATGAATATATATACATACACATACATGTATATATAATATATATATATAATATATATTATATATATATATTAATATATATATATGCATATACATATAAATGCATATAAATACACACAGTGACTGCGGGTGCATTGTAGCTCCTATATTGCTAGAAATAACAGTGGAAGACCCCTAGAGCCACAAATATATCACCCGTCTATGTACTGATAGGGGAGTTAACTGCCTCGTAGCCAGCGTGGTTACTAAATTGTCATGTCAATTCCGCTTGAAATTAAAGCTCATCGGTAATACTTCTTCATCGCTAAGAGTGACGTACTATGCTTGTGGCTACAAGGGTCGTTGACTCTTATTTCTAGCAATGTATGTGTTACAATGCTTCCTGAGTCATTATTAGTGACAAATGAAGTTTCCATTATGGTATTGTACTGCGTCTAGCCACCTTTATCATTTTATAAATATATATATATACATACCTACATACCTACACACACACACACACACACACACACACACGCACACACACACACACATTCACACACCTACACGCTCCCACACACATTGAGAAGATGTGACATTAACAGTGACCAATACAAAGGAGAGGGAGAGAGAGAGAAAGAGAGAGAGAGAGAAAGAGAGAGAGAGAGAAAGAGAGAGAGAGAGAGAGAGAGAGAGAGAGAGAGAGAGAGAGAGAGAAAGAAACAGTTATACAATGACGTACACTACACAGATAGAAAACAGTATTAAGGGAAAATACAACTACAATGCAACAATAACAAATAATATAATGCAACAAAACTGCGTAAAAAATAATAAAGAAAACTGAAATCCCAAACCGGTCTGTGAAAATATGGTTGAGATAAAGAAGATTAAGAGAGATAGAAAGAAGGAGAGAGATAGAAAGAGAGAAAGAGAGAGAGAAGATGTGTATGTGTGAGTGTAAGGGAGAGAGAGTGGGTGAGAGAGAGAGAGAGAGATAGAAAGTGTAATATGTATGACTATTGAATAGATCACAACGATTTCACTTAAAGATGTCATGTGACAGTATTGTCGTGGTGTATGATGTGCTTTGTAATGTGCTGATCTGATGTGTGATGTCGTAGGTGTTGTGGAAATATGCTATGTGAAGTAGCGTGGCGAGGTGCTGTACCATGACGACGTATGGTGGTACTGTTTGGTGGTATGGTGGAGTGTTGTAGTATGGTTGGGTATGTGTGGCGGAATGCTATAGTATGATGAGGTATGGTGGTACTGCCTGGTATGGCGTAGTGCAGTAGTGTGGTGAAGTATGACGGTACTCTCTGTTATGGCGGAGTGCTGTAGTGTGGTGAAGTATGGTGGTACTCTCTGGTATGGTAGAGTGTAGTAATATGGTTGGGTGTGTGTGGGGGAATGCTATAGTTTGATGAGGTATGGTGGTACTGTCTAGTATGGCGGTGTGCTGTAGTGTGGTGTAGTATGGTGGTACTCTCTGTTATGGCGGAGTGCTGTAGTGTGGTGAAGTATGGTGGTACTCTGTTATGGCGGAGTGCTGTAGTGTGGTGAAGTATGGTTGTACTCTCTCTCATTGCGGAGTGTTGTAGTGTGGTGAAGTATGATGGTACTCTCTGTTATGGCGGAGTGCTGTAGTATGGTGAAGTATAGTGGTACTCTCTGGTATGGTGGAGTGTAGTAATATGGTTGTATATGTGTGGCGGAGGGCTATAGTTTGATAAGCAGTAGTATGATGAGGAATGTATGGCGGAGTGCTATAGTATGACGACGTATGGTGATACTGTCTAGTATGTAGTATGACTGGGTATGTGAGGCGGAGTGTTGTAGTATGATGAGGTATGGTGGAACTGTCTGGTATGGTGGAGTGTTGTAGTATGATGAGATATGGTGGTATTGCCTAGTGTGGCGGTGTGTAGTGTGGTGACGTAATATAGTATGGTTGTATTATGAATATGTGGCGGTATGGTCACGTGCGATATAATGTGAAGTAGTGTTGGTGGTAGTGGGGCGACAACAGTTTGATAGTGGGAAAGTGTTGTATTGTGATATAGTTTCGGTGGCGTAGTGTAGTCTGTTGGTGTGTTGGTATGGTAGTCAGGTAAGGAATGGTGGTGTGGTATGGTGCGCTCCTGGGTATGACACGGGTATGACATGAGTATGACAGACTGCATCTCGTGATGAGGCTCCAGTTTGGGAGTTCTTGAATTGTGGAGCTGCTTGGAGTCAACCCTTGGTTACCATTACTGCCAGGTCCCTTCTGATCCTGCAAATGCTGACTATCTTACCAAATCCTGTTGCATTTATTTTCACATGGAAGTTTTTGGTCCGCCAAACTCATCATGGAGTATAAATCGACCCACCATATTTTTCAAATAAAAACTTTGGTCTGAAAAATTTGACGTCTTTGCCAGAAAAAACGGTTATATAAAATATAAAATCCTGGTGTGTATAACAATATATATAGAAATGTGGAATGGCACTCGCTCTATTATTTTGTCTGAGAGAAAGTATATTAGTGCTAGTTCTCTCCTACGCTTGCATATACATTATAAATGTTATACACACAAGTATTTTCAGCTCAGGTGCATATATTAATATTACATTATATGATATAATATAATATAATATAATATAATATAATATAATATAATATAATATAATATAATATAATATCTTTATAATATATTTTATAATTTCTGTTATTCATCCTCTTCTTGACATTATTGCGCTTCATTTTCCTATTTTTTAAATGCAATATATCATTTTACTATATTAAAAACATGCCTGCTCTTGCATATGTTCATATCAACTACATTACAGAGCGGAACTTCTAATCCTCTGCTATAAATCTAATTCTCGGCGTATGTGGCATTGACAGAATGGCTTTTAAAAAGCTACTTGATCTCCAATTTAAATGTAATACATTATCATGCCATCAAGCCCATTCATAATAACTTAATGTGACGGTTTCTGAACTACCTGATTCATGAATAAATTTACCATGCAAATCTGCGATTGAACCTAAGGACACACACCTCACTGTTGCTTATTTATTAAATTAATTCCAAATTATACAACATTAAGTCAAAAGCATATCAAAATCTCATTCTTTAACGTATGTGTACGTCCTAAGAATATACAAATGCCATGTTAAATACAAATATAATCCTTTCCGCTGTTGGCTCAGAGCCGGAAATTTTTTTGTTGGCGTGGATATTAATCGAACACAATAATGCCTCGATATGCGAATTAATTTGTTCCCGGAGACACCTCATAATGGGAAAACTTGTAAAGCAAAGCAATAATTTCCCATAGTAGCAATGTTATGAATCGTAATTCGGTCCCCCACAAAATATTTTCCTGTAAAATTTATAATACTTGTAAATAAATGGCAATAAAACAACAGTAGAAGAGTAATTTATGCAAAGTAAAAAGAATGTCAAGATCATTTATAATAGAAAAAATATTATAATCGTTTTCTGAATCACTTTCACTACTACTAAACTTGCACACACCATCACTTGTAGATGCGATCGCCGATTCACAAGCACTCGTAGACGAACTGGTAGATTTCTTTTTAGAAAACAAGTCTAGAGTTGCTTGCTTAGAAGAAGCTTTTTTCCAGTCTCTTTAAATTTCTCGGTAACACGGGGAAGCATTTGTTATGGAAGTAGAAACTTTTCCACTTCGACCAAAATTTGGATCTTGTGCTTGAAAAATAAAACTCGTAAGCCCTGGGTCTCGTAAAGCGGGTCTATATATATATATATATATATATATGTATATATATATGGCTGAGTGGTAAGTAGCTTGTTTACCAACCACATAGTTCCGGGTTCAGTCCCACTGCATGGCACCTAGGGCCGACCAATGCATTGTGAGTGGATTTGCTAGACGGAAACTGAAAGAATCCCGTCGTATATATGTATATATATATATATATATATATATATATACACATATGCGCAATAATATAATCATTATGGGTAAGTGTGCCAGCTGCAGCAAAAGACCTGGTACGTATGTGAAAATGCTGAGCGGTATTCCGTCCGCCATTACGTTCAAATTTCGCCGAGGTCAACCATTCATTCTATGGGTTCGATAAAATAAGTACCAGTTGAGCAGGGGTTTTGATGTAATCCATTACCATCACCATCAAAATTGCTGGCCTTGCACCAAAATTTGAAACCAGTTTACTTACTCAGTTGTTTAATAATCGACGTTCAACCAGTAACATTGTAGGTTTTGAATTTAAATCATACGTATTTATTTGTTTAATCATTTATATAACCAGTGTAGACGTCTGTGTAAAGCTGGTAAACCATGAAAGACTGAGAAATTATATAATGGCCTTTATATAAATGATGAAACCAAAGCAAGCAAAAAAAAAAAACAAAAATGAATGCTAAAAAGACAAAGAAGAACAAGGGAGACTGAAGGAGGTATAAAGAACAGTTAAACGATTTTGTTGTTGAATTTTTTTGTAGCCCTCCTTGAATAGGAAATTCTTATAAAATTCACTATCAACAGACTACATTCAGCCATATTGAAGCAAGACAACAATGCATCTGTTTCAAGTTCATTCATTTTGTAATCGAACGAAATTAGTCAAATGATGAACAAAAGAAACGTCACTATGCTAAGTTTTTTTAATTTTGATAGACCACGAACTGTTCATCAGAATACAATTCCAAACTTCCTGCAGTTGACAATTCTCTAGTTTTCTGCGAATTCTAGAAGCATGTTCCAATTACGTTCACATATTAGTATATATAAACGATTTATTGATTTTCAATTTATATATTTCAGTATCACAATAAATAAATACGTACGTATGTATGTACTTATGTATGCATGCATGAATGTATCTATCTATTTATCTATCTATATATCTATCTATCTATCAATCCGTCAATCTATCTATCTACATACCTACCTTTCCGTAGGCTTTTCTTCCCACGGATAAACCTTATCTGCTTCCCCCTTTACACCTTACATCAGGTCACTGTGATACACAATCCTTATTGATCGTTTTTTTCTTCTTTTTCCTTTTATTCTTTCTTCTTTCCCTTTTACGATCCCTTTTGATCGAAAACCTACCCCACCTTTTAATTTTTTTTTTCTCTACCCCAAAAAGAAAAGCTCTACTTTATAATCTGTCCCGTTTGTGTGCAGCTCTGTGTGGCTAATAAAGAAACATATCTACCTATATGTCTGTCTGTCTCACTCTCTCTCTCTCTCTCTGTATATATATATAATATATATATATATATATATATATATATATGTGTGTATATATATACGTATATATACGTATATCTCTCAGTCTATCGATGTAGGTATCTCTCTCTCTCTATATATATATATATCACCGTGACCGACCAGACCATCAGATGTTATTACACATCGCTGGTCACAATGCGCTTCGCATTGTTTTAGCCTTCAAATGACGCCACCCCGCTGGCTAAGCGAGCAGGCCAACAGAAGAAAGAGTGAGAGAAAGTTGTGGCGAAAGAGTACAGCAGGGATCGCCACCAACCCCTGCCGGAGCCTCGTGGAGCTTTAGGTGTTTTCGCTCAATAAACACTCACAACGCCCGATCTGGGAATCGAAACCACTAGGCCATTGCGCCTCCACATGTATATATATATATATATATATATATATATACAAAAACACATACACACGCATGCGCAAACACACACGCAAGACACACACACAAACACACACACACATGCACACGCACATACATCTACGTGTATTTTATGGAGTTCATGTGTGTTCGAGTTCTTTAAGAATGTCTGGGAACTACATTTTTACAATCTAACTTAGGTTAAAGATCTTTCAATTCGTAAAAGTACATTGAAAGCGGACCAAACGTAATTGAACCAAGCATAGCGAAGCAACACCGTACAAACATATATGCATGTAAGCATATACAGTATGTGTATGTTTTATTCGCGGGTGGGGGGCATGTGTGTGTGTGCATGTGTGCGTGCGTGCATACTTACATATATATATATATATATATATATATATATATATATACAAGCATGCATACAAACACACACATATATACGAGCATATATATATATATATATGATATATATATATATGTATATATATGTATGTATATATATATATATTGAGAGATAGAGAGTGTGTGTGTTCTGAGAGAGATTGTATATATACATATGCACATATCTTTATAGTATATATATATATATATATATATATATATATATATATTATATATATCCACATGCTAACATTGATTTGTATTTATGTATGTATATATATATGCATATCTTTGTGTGCTTGTATGTATGCTTGTAGGCATGTAAGCTCGTAACATATATATACATAT
>NC_043010.1:36446870-36461870 GCF_006345805.1 Octopus sinensis
CATACATACATACATACATACATACATACATACATACATATACAAAAATATATATGGCTTAGTGGTTAAAGTATCGGGCTTACAATTGTGCATTGTGTTCTTGAGCAAGACACTTTATCTCACGTTGCTCCAGTTCACTCAGCTGTAGAAATGAGTTGTGACGTCACTGTGGCCAAGCTGTATCGGCCTCTTTGCCTTTCCCCTGGATAACACCGGTGGCATGGAAAAGGAAGGATGGTATGCGTGGGCGACTGCTGGTCTTCCATAAACAACCTTGCCCGAAGTTGTGCCTCGGTGGGTAACTTTCTAAGTGCAATCCCATGGTCATTCGTGACCGAAGGGCTTCATTGTATGTATGTATGTATGTAACCACATGTGAATCGTTGGCGATTTTCCCCTCCGTCTTCCTTTTCTGTTGGACTTTCCTCTGTCTCCTGTTTCTGACAAAGTGCTTTACTCGAAACGTAAATCCACCTTTCTTTCCTTGCCTGAGCATCTGCTAAAAAAGATACGACGTGTCGTCAAAAAGTATCCGACCTTTAATTTTTTTGCACAAAATAATAATGCGTGATCAAAATCCGCATGGGTATTAAGTGGCCGCGTCCTTTCTGAGCATGCGCAAAAAATTTCGTGTCTGCAGGTTGTGCCATTCGACCATAGTGACGCGTTGAGTACAGACGTGAAGAGTGTGCTGTGCTGTGCGGCACAACTCTGCAGCATCCCCAAAACGGATTTCCAGAAAGGTTTCCAGCAATGGCAGGAACGATTACAGGAGTGTGTAAACGTCCAAGGCGAATACTAAGAAGGAGACCAAATCAAAATGATGCCTTTTTAAAAATATTACTTGTTTTTGGTTAACGGTCAGATACTTTTTGACTACACCTCATATTGTGATGTAAAACCTGCAGTTTTATGCGGTTATTGGTCATCTCGCTTCGTCCGGTCACTAGGTTCTAATGACGGAGACTCTGTGAGCGGTATTTGTATTGCATAAGTGTTTATCACTATAATCCAATGATATACAGATGTGTCTTTAAGGCAGTGCCCCGCAACCTTTTACCACTTGCGGCACACTTATATTCTTTTCGAACTTCGGCGGCACACCTGAACTAAAAATATATCTAAAAATAGAGGGAAGAATATTATATTCAGGTTACACTGCGGCACACTTAGCATCGTCTCGGACACACCAGTATGCCACGGCAACCTGTTGGGGAGCACTACTTTAGGGTGATCTCTTTTGTTATTACATCTGCAGAAAGTCTTACGGCGATGGAAGATTGACGGCATGTGCAGACCTAAACAGTTAGAAATGCACATTAAGTTCAACTTTCGTTTGGAGATTTTCTGAATAGACGTGTGAGAGGTCATGGATGGAAAGTCATGACATATCATTGATAAGAAGGCAGCAACGGCAATCATCTGTTATAAAAGATATAACAAGTCCTACATATATACATGTGCGTATGTGTATATATACACATATGCATATATATATAATATATATATATATATATATATAATATATATATATATATATATATATATATATATATATACATACGTATATATATATGTACGTATGTACAAATATATATATGTACATACAAGTAAATATTTTTCTCATATGTATATGTATATGTGTGTGTGTACATATGTGTGTGTATGTATATATATATATATATATATATATATATATATATATATATACATACACACACATATGTACACACACACATATACATATACATATGAGAAAAATATTTACTTGTATGTACATATATATATTTGTACATACGTACATACATGCATGTAAATATATACATATATATAGATACATACATACAGACAGGCATACATACACACACATATAAATACAGACACACATCTATAGACATGTATACAGATATATCTATGCATATGTATGCATGTGTGTGTGTTTGCGTGTGTGTGTGTGTAAACGTGTTTATATATATATATGTAAACACACAGGTATATGTATATATGTATATTATCTTTCACTTTTTCATTATATGAGGTGTGGTCATGTATGGGCATACATAAATACATGTAAATATATACATACGTGCATCTATCTATCTATCTATCTATCTATCTATCTATCTATCTATCTACCTATCTATCTATCTATCTATCTATCTATCTCTATCACAATGGACGGACGCTAGTCATATCGGCTCCAAGTAAGTTGGCCACTTTTACATGTTTAAAACTCCTTGTTGTCAAATATTTTGTTTTAATCGTTGTGCAAATTCATTCACTAAAAAACCTGAGAATTATTCACGTAGAATTCCGCCCCTGTATGGGCGAAATTACAAAAAAACTTTCAAAACTTTCGTGGGTTTTTTAGCCATTTTTCATTTTGAAAATGGCAACTAGAAACCACGTGGCTAGCCCGCCAGTCATGCAGAACGGTAGCAAAACACTATTGCTACCACTAGCTGCTAAACATCGCAGCGTGAACACCGCTGTCACCACCATCACCACCACCAACAACAACAACAACAAATCTAACGTCGCATTCACCATCGCCGCGACCAAAGACATTAACTTAGATTTCCCCTCACTCCCCACACCACTTGTTGATGATAAAGGGACAGAGAAAGGGATTTCAAAAATGAATACAAACGAAAACATGAATGCCAGCACCACCACCATCACCACCAACAACAACAACAACGAAATTGGCACAAAGCCGCCTACCAAGACAACACCGCCAACACCAACACCACTACTACGACGTCAAATGCTACATCCAAGCCTTCTGCTGCTAATACGCCGCCAACACCAACACCACTACCATGACTTCAATTAACACTGCCACAATTAACACTTCTACTGCCAAATTCAAAACGAATTTTGCGGACGTAACAAAACAAAAAGAACAATTGTAACATTCACCACACAAGAGATAAACCGCACAAAGGCACTCTTCTCCAAAGAAGGAGACAAATTGCACCTTCATATTCCACAACACATCGTGGAAAACACGCAAAAAAAAACAATAATTTATAAAGTAATAAACAAAAAACAAGAAGAACAGAAAATGCACCGCAGGAAAAAATCGATAAATGCCTTCGTCCTGTATGGGACTCCAAGGAATATATCAGTTGGGGAAACAAATTTGGTACAGTCCAAGTACGTTTCCTCAACGAAAGTTTAGCAAAACGTTTTTCCACATTGGAGCTACATTCGGACGACTTGGTAATGATACCAGTCTATTTAAACAAAAGGGTCACGAAAGTCCAAATAAAAAACATACCATTTGATGTCGAAACACAATGGGTGGTCTCTGCCATCTGCTTTGAAATGTCAGAGACAATGTCAGAGACAAACATCCTGGAAATCGCGGTTCTAGGAGAGAAAGACTATGTGGGCAAATCAATCGAATTCCTGCTTCAATTGGATGAAGCAGCAAGAGAGAAGATACCCACCGCTATAGAACTGCCAGGAGGCTACAAACTCTATATAGTGGTAGAGGGCAGGCGACCACGCTGCTATTTGTGTGGAAGCGAAACACACTTGAAAAAGACGTGCCCAACCACTGCACACCAAGAGCAACAACAACCACTACCACAACCAAAGCACTCCGGAAAAAAAAGCTCTACTACCCACACCACCATCAACACAGAAGACGACAAGAGAAGCACACCAAGCTAATCCGTCATCAACCAAAAACCACTCGACACCTGGAAAAATACCAACACTACCATCAACAGCAAAACCCAAAGGAACAGAAAAACAAAGAAAACACACACAAACTGATCCCCCATCCTTATACCGCACTCAACACACACAAACACTCAACAACCAACAACAACGAAACAACAACAACCAACCACTTACACAGACATACATAGAAGCCCACAACATACCCCTACCCCCTTCTGATTCCTCAGAAATTTCGTCGGAAGACGAAACCAGTGAGGAATGGCAAATAGCTACAAAAAGAAGGAAAATAAGAGCAGAAACACACCAAACCAAATGCAAACACGAACAAAGCAGGGGGAAATACATCTCCCGAAGACATTTCAAAACCCAACGCAAACAACAGCCACACCAACACCACAAAAACATATACAGCAAACATGCTCACAGCCATAGACACCAAAAACACAAATTTGATGGAATACATCCAATCAAAACAAACATAACAGAAGATGACATAAAAACAAACAACCACCCATACACAACACCACCAGACCACATCAAAATAATACACATCTCCAAAAGTCTGCACCACACACTCAAAGGCATTTTCCCCAGTGCGGTTGGTAAATGCCAAAAATATCTCACAAAGAAACTGTACTGGGATCTTCTCGAGGACAAACCAACGGAGGAGAAAGCAAAAACTTTCGAGCAGTAAGTAACCCTCTGTATTCTAATTCATTAGAACTATGATCAAGATTGGTTGTGTAAATGCGCGTGGCTTGGGGTCCCCTTGGAAACAAGGGTACCTCTTAAATGACATAAAGTCACATAAGTTAGAAATCATAGCCATAAGCGAGACCAGACTCCACAATCCGCGGGCCCTAAAGACCATGTGTTTGGCGGACAGTTCAACATTTATTTTTCCCCCTGTCTGCCGAGAATGGGCGGTAGTGGCACCGCGGTACTTTTTCACAAGAGTCTGGATCTCAATGTAAGGACAATATTCGTAGACCCGGAGGGTAGACTGGTCGTCCTGGATGTCGACGGCAGCAATGGGTGCGCTTTTCGGCTCGTATCAGTTTACGCACCGCCCTTAACAGGTCGGGCGGATTTCTTTCAACGTCTAGAAGTTTTCTTGGGAACGTCTCGTCCTTTACTCTTAGTGGGGGATTGGAATGCTACCTTGGACACGCATGTAGACTACGTGGGTAGAGATAGGAATAGACGGGGATGCAAATGCCTCAGAGACCTGCTCAGACGCTTTCAACTGTCTGACAGGTTTCGACTAGACCACCCGAATGCGCCAACGTGGACATGGAGCAACCGCATCGGGTCGTCGAGATCGTATCTAGATAGGATACTGTGTAGGACAGTAGATAGAGATAGCATAGGATGTCCACAATTCCACATAGTCAGCTACACGGATCACAAACTTGTGACATGTACGCTAGACTTAGGTAAGACACTTAGGCAGGGTCCCGGATACTGGAAACTAAACGCGTCTTTCCCATCGAGACAAGTTTTCAGAGACCGGATTAGCACACTAGTAAAGAGGGCTTTGACGGGAGCCATCATCAACAACAAATGGTGGTTTGCCCTCAAGAGAGCAGTAAAAGCAGAAGCGATTAGGTACAGCAAAGCACTAGCCATAGATAGAAATAGAGTAGAGGGTGAGCTAGTTAAGAAGCTAGAAGAGGCAATTAGAAGCGGCATCGCATCCGACGTTTTGGCGGCGAGGTTGGCCCTCGACCAACACTTCAACGCCAAACACGAAGGATGTGCTGTCAGAGCTAGGATGCGTGCTCTAAGGAACGAAGGTGTTGGAGCGCGAGAGAGAGGCCCGGGTGGCAGAGGCGCAACAGGGCAACAAAGCCACCATTCGGTCCCTGGTAGATGAACAGGGGCGCGAATTGCTCGAGCCAAGTAAAATGTGTGAGGCCTTTCAGCAGCATTTTGCCCGACTGTTCGGAACGAGTGGAGGGCAAGAACGTAGGGTGGACTTCAGTGCCTACCTACATAGCCTACCACGACTCTCGACAAGAAAGGCAGGGTGCTGCGAAGGTGCCATCACGGCGGCGGAAGTGCGGGAAGCGATGGCAGAATGCTCGAGGGACAAATCACCGGGTTTGGATGGTCTACCCTACGAGCTTTACAATTGTATGCCAGACTTGTTTGGAGATCTCTTGGCGGCGGTGTACTGCAACTGGCAGCAAAACGGGAGCATTCCTGGTTTTGTGAGCCGAGGAGCCGTAACACTGCTGAAGAAAGATCTAAACAAGGGAAATGTAATAGATAACTTTAGGCCCATCACTCTGCTTAATGCAGACTTGAAAATTTTGGCCAAGGTGCTAGCCAAGAGGTTGGCGCTTGTCATCGAGAAACTGGTCGACAAGGCGCAAACATGCGCCGTGCCAGGCCGGACCATCCATGACAACCTCCATCTGATGCGCTACATCATAGACAGGGTAGTTAACGAACCTGGCATGGGTGGGGCCCTGATCAACTTGGATCAATCAAAAGCCTTTGATAGGGTAGACCATCGATACTTGGAGGCAGTCCTGAGAGCGGCTGGTTTCGGTCCCGTCTTCCGCGGCTGGATAGCTGCCTTGTACAGAGGCATCCGTTCGGTAATTCGCGTAAATGGACATCTATCGAGACCTTTCGACATTGCACGTTCGGTCCGTCAGGGATGCCCCCTCTCGGCGCTTCTATACGTATTGACTCTTGAGCCACTACTGCGGAAGCTGGCGACTCTAAGGGGCATCCCGCGAGAATTGGGATGCGGGACGAGCGTGTCTGCATACGCGGACGACGTCACCGTCATAGTGTCTAGCCACGAGCACATCGAGCTGGTCGGCGAGACACTGAAAAACTACGAAGCGGTGACAGGAGCAAAAATCAACCGGGAAAAGTCAGTGGGCTTGCGACTAGGCACCTGGAGAAGCAAGCCCATGCCGTCCACCAGCGCCTCCGTCGTGGGACGCTGGACCGACGGCCCGGTTGAGTTGCTCGGGGTCTGGTTTGGTCCGGACCTCCAAGTGGAGAAGAACTGGAACGAGATAACGAGTAGGGTGGTCACTCTCGCCCGGCAATGGGCCGAGAGGAAACTGTCCCTAAAAGGTCGAGCGGAGGTGGCGAACACGTACATCGCGTCCGTCATCTACTACCGCCTGACCGTCGTACCTTGTCCCGACCCTACCATCACCAAACTACAACGCATCCTCTTTCGCTTCTTGTGGAAAGGATGCGTCCCGATGGTCAGGCGATCCATTTGCTGTCAACACCCGTTAAAAGAGGGCTGGGCATGCCGTGGTTGATGATGCGCAGACACGCGCTGAGACTGCGACATCTCTGGCTCTATGTAGACGACGGTGAACAGGTGTGGTCGCCGTTTGTGAGGCACGCTTTCCCGCAGCTCGTCTCCATGACCGAACTGCAGTCGTGGATCAAAAAGAGGCGAGAGGAGGAAGGGCGAATGGCACCGCGAGTGTCGCGTTGCTCTCAAGCAACTCTGCCGTCCTGGGTCGACCTTAAGTGACTTCAACACAACCAAAGCATTCTATAGGGGTTTAGTGGAGGGGAGGTACGACGACGAGCTCGGGGCGAACCTGGACGTCGACGAGGAGTACCTGACCCGCCTGTTCGGGACGACTTTCGGGCCAGGGCCATGGACAACTTCCAGAGATCCCTGGCCTGGCAGTGCTACCGAGAAGCGCTACCCGTTCGGGATAAGCTCTACAGACACGGCTCGAGAAACACGGGGCCGACCTGCCCGAGATGCGGTCAGAGCGACGAAACCGTTCTGCACGCACTCGTTCAGTGTCCAACAATTTCCGACCTGTGGGCTTATGTCGAACAACTGCTGTCACGTGTGGGACGAGTCGGTTTATCAGCTGAGTCTATCGTCAATATTGTCACGCCTCCTTCCTTCAAACGGGAAGGAAGAGCTATTTTCATCATCCTTGTGGCTATGGCGAAAGAATGTATCTGGTGGACGCGTCTGAAAGGATTGGAGACAAACACTTTCCTCTCTGGTCAATCTCTCATCAACTTCTTCAAGTACCACTTGAAAAGGAAAGTGAGAGTAGAGAGGCAAGTTTTGTCTAGCGAATGTTTTAAAAAAAGATGGGTGAATGTAGCAAGAATGGCACGTATGAATGACGAAGCCACCTTGAGCATAGTCCTATGAACCCAGAAATCGAAAACAGAGAGTTGCTTATTTGCAAAAAAAAAAAAAAAAAAAGAAGTATAAAATGTGACTTCATTGACCGAGGTTACCGTGGTCTTTTCCGCAGGCTTTTCTTTCCACGGGTAAACCTCACCTGTCCTCCCTTTACACTTCATATTGACATTTCTGTGATAACGATCCCTATTGATCATTTTTTTTCCTCTCCCCCCCCCTTTTTTTTTTTTTTTTTTTTTTAACCCCCCTTATTTTTGTCCTCTTTCTCTCCTTTTACGATCCCTTTTGATCGAACCTCCCCCTTCCTTTTTTTTTTTTTTTTTTTTTTTAATACCTCAAAAGAAAAGCTCTACTATTCTACCTTGTAATTTGTTCTATCTGTGTGCAGCCCTGTGTGGCTAATAAAGAAACATATCTATCTATCTATCTATCTATCTATCTATCTATCTATCTATCTGACTGTCTGTCTGTCTGTCTATCTATCTATCTATCTATCTACCTATCTATCTGACTGTCTGTCTGTCTGTCTGTCTATCTATCTATCTATCTATCTATCTATCTATCTATCTATCTGTCTGTCTGTCTGTCTGCCTACCTATCTGTGTGTCTATCTACATATATATATGCATGTATACAATGTGACTGTCTCTATATGTTTATGAATATGTATATGTGTATGTATACGTAAATGTGTGTGTATGTATTTGAGTGTGTGTTTGTGTGTGTATGTGTGTGTGTGTGTGTGCGGGTGCACACACACACACATATGTATGCAATTTCGGTAATATTATGCCTGATAACGTAAAGTAATAGGTACGCAGAATTAGTATTCAGGTTGACTTGCCACCTAAATTCTTACTTGATTTGCAACTAAGAAAATCATGGCTGTTATAGCTGCCTAATAAACATTCTTTTCTACTCTAGACACAAGGCCCGAAATTTTGGGGGAGGGAACCAGTCGATCAGATCGACCCCAGTAAGTAAGTGGTACTTAATAAAGGATGAAAAGCAAAGTTGACCTCGGCGGAATTTGAACTGAGAACGTAAAGACAAACCAAATGCCGCTAATGATTTTTACCTTTTCTCGTTTAAACATCACCACCACGACCATCGCCGCTGCCACCGCCACCGCCGCTACCGCCACCACCACTACCACCACCACCACCAACAACAACAACAACATAATCACCATTAGCGTCCTCCTCCGCATCATCATTATTCCCATCATCATCATCATCATCAGCAGCTGTAGCAGCAGTAGCATGTAGCCATTGTCCACCTCGTTGTTAGCTATCGGTCTCACCAATCAAGATTTATAGGTTTGCAAAGTCTGTAATTATCACCATAAACAGGCTAACTGACGAGGTAAAAAAAAAAATAAAAAAAAAAAACCAAAATGCCTTTAGGTATTTCATTAAAGTAATTCTTATGTTACAGTTTCAAATCTGACCGGAGGTTGATTCCCGCTTTCATTTCGTCCGGGGGTTCGCTAAAATAATTACTACCAGCGAAGTGCTGAAGATGAAGAATAGAATATCCACCACGTATGAAGACGATATACATGTCGTAATGAGCACAGAAGAAATTGGCGAGAAATTAAAAGAAAACTAGGTAACATCATTGTACTAAAATACAACATTCGTGACAGTAGATATACGACTACAAGCAATACAGTGACACTATTTCTTGACAAACATCCAAACAGAAAATAACAGACACACCACAGTTGTCTAGACCGAAGGCATATAAATAAATATATTTGCATGGAGACAGTGAATGTTCACACAGTTAGAAATTGGCGGTGTTGACATCACTGTTTAAAAGAGCTTTTACATTCCCGATCAGAAAGGAAGCTCTAGATAATAAAAATCTACACAATAAAACACTCACTAATCAGCAACGGTGACATATATATATATGTTATATTATATATTATATCTTATATATATATATATTATATATATATATATTATATATTATGTATTATATTATATATATATATATATTATATATATATATATTATATATTATATATATATTATATATTATATATATATACACATAAATGGACCAAGGGTATAGCACAATATATTCTCAAATACAATACATTATATACGCCAAGCATTAAAAACCTATCAAAAGGAGATCACTATAGTGTGTATGTATATTACATGAATAAAATGCACACTAACTATAGAATAAATAAATGTATCATTAAAACTGTCATGAAACAGGAACCAGATATATTACATCTAGCTATAAACGAATACTAGTAATATACCGCAAATGTTTTTTGCGTGTTCTTATCATTAACAAACCCAAACATGTAAGCCTGCGAACGATCTACTATCGACTAATACGATTTTCTAATTTGGTTGCAGACCAGAATGTTGTTAACTTCACGACTTCAACTGCTATATTAGCCATAAAAGTTGGACACTCTCTCCCAACGGCTTATCATGCTGTGTTGCAAGGAACAATGGAAATGTGTTGCTGCGCAGAACAAAAACCTAGTTAGGAAAAGAATAGTAACAACCTAACTAGGCAGTATACGCTCTAAAAAATCGTTTATGGTGGAATCGGTTTTTCTAACACCTAACGGAGTTAACATAAACTCACATATGAAACAGTGATCAGACACAAAAATAAACATGACAGATGAAGTAAAAATTTAACGTTAAAAGGTTCAAATTTCATCGGTAATATCAATAGGCTCCCAGAAGGCCTGCCTCCAGGGAGCCTATTGAAGTGGCAACAATATGCACCTACATATCTTCATCAGAAGTTCGGTGCCTGAGAATTTAGAGCATAATTATAATTAGGGTTCAGCAAAAATTGCTTCACCACATACCGATATTTAGAAATAGCAGTTAAATACTATTCCACTACCATAAAATATCTCGCAGGCTCCACTACCATAAGATATCTCCCAGACCGTAATACTCTCAACTCACGCAGGTATTACTGCCTGGGTGATACCTTATGGTAGTAGAATAGTATTTAACTGTTATTTCTAAATTTCTAAATTTTAGTATGTAGTGAAGCAATTTTTGCTGAACGCTAATTATAATTATGCTTATAATTATAGAATTGTTGTATAAGATTACCGATTATGGTTCTTTTGACATACTGAACTACTTGGTAAAATGATTAATTATTAATTGATTAATTTATTTTACCCTTTATTATTATTATTATTATTATTATTATTATTATTATTATTATTATTATTATTATTATTATTATTATTATATAAGATAGATATATAGATAAATAGATAGATAGCTAGATAGACAGATGGTTAGATAGGTAGATATTTATATATATAAATTGATAGATAGATATAAACTGTCTTCTCTCCGCACGCACACACACACACGTACACATACATGCACTATGCATCACACATCACATGTTGACCTCACCTCACAAGTTTTCTAACACGAAATACAAAAACTAATCGATCAAATTAGAAAAGCAAAACCCTACAGAAATCTTCGTCGACCACCAATTGGCCGGACAACCGTACCAAATTGTATTGACCTATGACTGGAACGTCGAAGAATTCACTTCCGCTTCGCTTCCGTTTCCTTAGACATCAGACATCAAATTGTTTCAAGTGACTAGTTTCTTAATTAAAGAAGGGATTGACGGTAGAGGAGTTCGAACGAAACCAACGTTCTGAGAAACGCTAACCAGGAAAGCAGATGTCATGTCTGATCAGTTGAGAAGTACTTGGTTAGATTAACGCCAATATACGCGCGGTGTCTTAATCTGTCAGTCTTTCTGTACGTCTGACGCGTGAACGAACCATCATCGTACAATAATACACGATAACTACGGCGATGACAACAAATACAACAATGACGACGACGACGACGACGACAACTACAGCAAGGATGAGAGCATCAAGAATGACGTTGATGTTAGCAACAACAACAATAGAAATAATTTCAAAGGGTATTTTAAGGAGGATGGAAATAGTCGATCGCATAAATCCCAGGATGCAACTTGTAGTTATTACATCCACCTCGAAAGGAGGGAAGGAAAAAGTTGATCTCGGCGGAATTTGAACTCAGAAGGTAAATATGGAAAGAATACCGGCAGGCATTTTTCTGCGGCGTGCTAACGATTCTGCCACGACAACCGCATTAATAATAATAATGATAATAATAATAATAATAATAATAATAATAATAATAATAATAATAATATAATAAATAATAATAATAATATTAATAATAATTATAATAATGATAATAATAAAATAATAATAGAGTAAATAATAATAATAATAATAATAATAATAATAATAATAATAATAATAATAATAATAATCATAATAATAATAATAATAATAATAATAATAATAATAATCATCATAATAATAATAATAATATAATAATAATAATAATAATAATAATAATAATGAACACAAACCACCTCTAGTGCTTGAAAATGATCACATCTCACTCCTCTGGAACTTCACCATTCAAACTGACAGAAAGATAGATGCAAATAGGTCAGACATTATATTGAAAGACTTCAGACAAAGAACATACCGCTTCGTTGATATGACTGTCCCAATCGATATAAACGTATCTGTCAAGATCTACCAAAAACTGAACAAATATAAAGATCTTGAAATAGAAATCAGCAAAATGTGGAACCTGAAGGCTAAAACAATACCTGTTGTCATAGGTGCCCTGGGAATGATAGCAAAAGGGGCTGATTGCTATCTAACTCAGATACCAGGAAACCCCAAAATGGCAGAAATTCAAAAGATAGTGCTCATGGGAACTGCTCATATCCTACGCAAAATACTTTCTATGTAATCTCAAGTTTTAAAACAAACATAATTTTCGTATGATTTTTTAAACATTCACTAGTACAACACTAAATATAAAACCAAATATATGGCACACTAGACATAACAACAACATGAACTTCCAGCCTGTTGTCTCTTGAGGTCTCTGGGTGAGACTTGGAGCCAACTTGTACAAATGTAAAGCAAAAGTCAAACATAGAATAATAATAATAATAATAATAATAATAATAATAATAAAGATGATGATGATGATGATGATGATGATGATGATGATGATGATAATTCATTTAATTTTAATAAAAAAGAATGAGAAAAACAACACCAAAAAAACAGCAACAATATAAATGAATTCCAACTCGTTTTAAGTGGTTCTAAATTTAATTTTGAATAAAGTGTGTGAGAAGTTACCATTGAGATTCTTAAGGGGCAAAAATTTTTGTAAATGACTTCGTGGAACCGGAAGCGAATGTCTAACAAATGTTTCCTGTTTCGAGTAATATCATCGTGCATATATTTTATTTTATATATTTTCGCCCTTTCTTACTTTTTTTTTTATTTCAAAGCAATTGAGCGAAGTGGAGGTAAGCGCCAACTTAAATGCTCTAAGTTCACTTCTCATTAAAATAGGTCAGTATTATAATGTAGAGTACCATTGAAAGGACATCAACCGTGTTTTGTTATTGTTGTTTGTATGTTTGTTTGTCTCTTTGCTGTTGTTGTTGTTGTTGTTGCTGTTGTCACAGTTTATGATATTATCATTATTGTTGATTACCTTCAGGCCAACTCTGCTCGAAAAGCATTCCATTCAGGACATAGCCAACTCGTAATTTTAAGGGATATGTGGGACTTTATTACCTCTTGTGATCACTTCTTATCTAAGATGGTACGATGTGATTTTGAGGGTAATATGACTGCCATTTCTCATAAGCAGACAGACTACGTGAAATCCGCCATAACGTTCTTAACGACGTTAGTGTCATGGGTTAAAGGTTAATAACCGATATCATATTAACGGTAAGGAACGACGCTATGCTGTGACTTTCTCTAAGATATAAAACACTTAATGGTTCCGCTCACCTATAGCTGCGAATTAACTACCCACCACAATGGTACTTAAAAGATGTAATTAAGAGACTGCAAAATATATCCCTTGATTCATAGAGTTTTGTTAAGTCTTAGCTCATATCCTACTCATTATTCCTGTGAGAACGAGCCGAATATGAGATGAAGAATGACTAAAACGAAACGGGAGTTTTTTCTTACGTATTTCATTTCCAATATAGATAAAAGGCTTGAAATTTGTGGGGAGGGGGTCTACTCGATTACATCGACCCCAGTGCGTAACTGGTACTTTATTTATCGACCCCGAAAAGATGAAAGGCGAAGTCGACCTCGGCGGAATTTGAACTCAGAGCGTAAAGGTGGATGAAATGCCGCTTAAGAATTTTCGTTTGGTATGCTATCGATTCAGCCAGCTCGCCGTCTTAATAATAATAACAGTAATGATCCTTTCTACTATAGGTACAAGGCCTGGAATTTGTGGGGTGGGGGGAGAGTCGATTACAGCGATCCAGTACTTGAAAGAATGAAAGGCAAACTCGACCTCGGGGGAATTTGAACTCAGAAAGTAACGGCAGACGAAATACCACTAAGCATTTCGCCCGGCGCGTTAACGTTTCTACCAGCACGCCGCCTTAATAATAATAATAATAATATAATAATAATAATAAAATAATAATAATAATATAATAATAATAATATTAATAATAATAATAATAATAATAATAATATAATAATAATAATAATAATATAATATAATGATAATGATGATGATGATGATGATGATAACAATAACAATAACAACAGCAGCAGCAGCAGCAGTAGCAACAACAACAACAGCAGCAGCAGCAACAACAATAATAATAATAACGTATTTATTAGTCATAATGCCCCATTATATATATATATAAATATAATATATATATATATATATATATATATATACATAAACACTAAAACTTTGGTGGGTTACATAAACGTAGAGACGTAGAAGATAAGTTTCTGTAAACACAAAATGGTTGCAATCATATCCTTACTCAATAGTCATTAAAAAATTGGTATTTGATTATATAAAAAAATACATAAAAATAAGCAAGATAAGAAAGAAAACACAAATCAAATTATCCAACCATCCAAGGAATGCAACTCACCAGTTAAACTGGGTTCGAAGATTTCCCGACTCTGCTCACCTGCCACTCGTTATACTAACATCCAGTAAATACAAAGGCACATGTAAGAACGCTTGCATTGGTCGTAA
>NC_043010.1:36466870-36469370 GCF_006345805.1 Octopus sinensis
AGGAACAACAAGCAGGTGTGTGTACACACACACACACACACACACACACACACACACATACAGGGTGCGTAAGGTATCTGAGGACATACCTTTTTTGGGTCATTTTTGCATATTTTGCCTACCCTGTATAATCTTTGTTTCAGAAAATGATAATAGCGGACCCTCAGTTTATTCAGGAAATGGAGAGGCATGCTGTTATTGTGTTTATAATGGTTGAGCATAGCAATTTAGAAATATTGCGATTTTTAATAGTTGCCAGATCTTTCATCTACAAAGTTTGTAAGGAGCTAGAGACTGAAGATGGAAACGTATCATCAGTATCAAAGCATAAAAAGCATTCTAAGCGCTCTTAAATCATCAGAACACCTGAATTTATCCAGCAAGTTCAACAGATCATTGATTACAATCCCAGAAAGTCCATGAGGTCAATTGCACAAGATCTCCATGTGTTGAAAGGAACAGTTAGAAATGTTGTCCACGAAGACATCAGATATAAGGCTAAATGAGGAAAGGTCAGTTTGTCTGAAAAAACAAAAGAAAATCACTACATCAGATCTAAAAGGCTCTTAAACAAACTGAAAGATCCAGCAGAAGATTTGGTTTGGTTTTTCTTAAACGAGAACTTCAGAAGTTCCAAGTGTTATGCATACAAAATTTCCTGCAACTGTCATGGTTTTAGGGGTCGTCAGCAATGAAGGAGATGTGATGCCTCCTTAATTCTTTCCACAAGGCCTTAGAGTTAATTCTGCCGCCAACATTGAGATCCTGGAAATAATTTTTAAGCCCTGGATAGACAGTCTATGCAATGGAAAGCCATATGTGTTTCAGTAAGACTCTGCACTATCACACATAGCTCTAGCAACACGGGAATGGATGGCTGAAAATTTTCATGATCACATAGCCCCTAAAATTTGGCCTCCTAATTCCCCTGATCTCAATCAATCCATTGGACTATTACATGTGGAGCGTTGTTGAGAGAGAGGCCAATGATCACGCCCATAACACCAAAGATTCTTTGAACCAGACAATGATCAGAGTAATGTCCAAAATGAACTAGGATCACTTGATTCAAGCATGTAGATGATTTAGATCTCATATAGAAGCAGTTGTTGAAGCTATATTGAATAACATTCTAGAAATGAAGGTTTATTTTTATCCTCATAGCATTTTTTTATAAATAAAGTTATCTGTTATGGTAAACCTCTTATTTTTATAAACATAAATTTGTCCTCAAATACCTTACGCACCCTGGTTACCACACACACACACACACACACACACACACACATATATATAATAGTAGAATGATTATGAGAAAGTTCTTGGTACAGTATTATATATATTTGAAAGAATGAGTAGAGATGGTTTTTTTGAGGGGATAATTTTAATTTTAATCTTAATAATAATGTTTACAATGAGTTACTCAGATATGAGATTCAAGCTTCCCGTAGCCGTTAACCTTGAAACTCATATCACACAGTAACTCACTGTAAAATTATTATTAAGATTAAAATTAAAATTATCCCCTTTAAAAAGCCATATCTACTCATTCTTTCAAATATATATAATACTATACCAAGAACTTTCGTCCCTTTCTGTAGAAGAGCGTAGGCTCGAAACGTAAAAAAGTTTTTCTATTTCTGTTTGTTTTTCTATTTCTGTTTGTTCTGTACACCGCCTGTCTTTTGTTTTTTTTTTCGTAAACTCTCCCTATATATATATATGTACGTGTGTGAGTCTGTGTGTGTGAGTTTTTGTCTGTGTTTGTTTCTCACTACTGGCTGACAACCGATGATGGTTTGTTGCGTCCAGTAACTTAGCGTTTGGGCAATATGGACCGATAGAATAAAATCATGCCATAGGGTCGATTTGTTCGACTAAAATTTTTTCAAGGTGGTGCCGTAGCTTGGCCACAATCTATTGACTGAAGCAAGGAATAGAATGAAAGAATACGGACAAGACCTGAAATTCAGGAGAGAGGACTACAACGATCCGAAAGAATGAAAGACAGAAAAAAAAAAGAATAAAAGAAGCGACCGTAGTAGAATTTGATCTCAGAACTTAAAGTCACAATTTGTGTTGACCAGCGTACACACGATTCTGTTGGCTCGTTGCCTTGGGTAATTCAAGGTTTTTAAGTAGGTTTTAAACGCTGAAAACTAGAATAGGGCAATTTTCATCAATACACAGTAGTAGAAAAGAAAAGCACTAATTCAATAGAACTTGCAGAAATGAAGGAGAAAATTAGAATAGATTATAGAAGAGTATAATTGTTAAGATAAAAAGAAAAAAATAACAAAGCCTGCAATAAGATTATGGCTATAAATACACAAGCTGCCTCAGTCATAAACAACCGTTTCGACATAATAAATTGGAAGGTAAGTGAACTGAAGCGCTTAGATAAGAAGACTATAAAACACTCACAACATTCCGAACTCACTATCATAAAACTAAGATATAACAGCGCGTAGACAAGGGAGAAGACGCAGATACGTACGCA
>NC_043010.1:36471870-36489370 GCF_006345805.1 Octopus sinensis
AAGAAGGAATTTAATAAAATGATTTTAAAATTATAGAAAGAAAATATTACCGGTTTCAATGATGAATCTTATCAAATATCAGCAAAAATTTATGAAAATTTTAAATAAAAACGGTTAACCTACCTGGGTGTGAGGTAGGGAAGTAATACACACGCATATGTGTATGTGTATGTTTGTGGCACACATATGTGCATTTGTGTGTGTTTGTGTGTATATATGTGCGTGTGTCTTTGTGTCTGTCCCCGATCAGCACATGACAACCGGTGTTGGTGTGTTTACGTCCCCGTAGCTTAGCAATTGAGCAAAAGTGACGGATAGAATACGTACCAGGCTTTAAAAAAATTAAGTTCTGCGGTCTATTCAATTGATTGCAAAAAAAAAAAAAATCAAGGCTGTGCTCCAACATGGTCGTAGTCTAATGACTGAACAGATGAAAGAAAAGCTAAAAGAATACAAAATGTTCTTTTCTACTCTAGACACAAGTCCCGAATTTTTGGGGGAGAGAGCCAGTCGATTTGATCGACTCCAGTACGCTACTGGTACTTAATTTAATGACCCCGAAAGGATGAATGGTAAAGTCTACCTCGGCGGAATTTGAACTCAGAACGTAAAAGAAATTCAAAATATTCTTTTCTACTCTAGGCCCAAGGCCCGAGGTTTTGAGGGAAGGGGCCAGTCGATTAGATCGACCCCAGTTCGCAACTGGTACTTAATTTATCGACCCCGAAAGAATGAAAGGTAAAGTCGACCTCTGCGAAATTTGAACTCAGAACGTAAAGACAGACGAAATACCTATTTCTTTACTACCCACAAGGGGCTAAACACAGAGACGACAAACAAGGACAGGCAAAGGGATTAAATCGATTATATCGACCACAGTACGTAACTGGTACTTATTTAATCGACCCCGAAAGGATGGAAAGCAAAGTCGACCTCGGCGGAATTTGAACTCAAAACCTAAAGACAGACGAAATACCGCTAAGAATTTTGCCCGGCGTGCTAACGTGTCTGCCAGCTCACCGCCTTAAAAATACGAAATATTCAGCCATCACTGGAAGACGACCAAAATTACTTTTGTTCGACATGGACAATGTTTTAAACTTTCTCATTTCTCTTTCAGAACAGCACAAGGTCCACTTCTTGTGTTTGTACGGTGTTGTGGCGTGTATGCGTTGAGGACCCTAAGAGCGATATACCAGCGGTGCACAACTTCCTTGTAGGGACTTCTATGTTGGGCAGGTGAAAGGATGGTGGAGAGACTAATACGGACCCTGCCACTTCCCAGAAATAAAATAGATCTGCGTGGGGCAGACCCCAGGATTTATGTTTTTTTTTTCCTTTTTAGTCTAGTACTTATTCTGCCGATCTCTTCAGCCGAACCACTGGGTTACGGGAACGTAAACACGCCAACACCGGTTGTCAAGCTGTGGTGGTGGGAGACAAACACAGATACAAAGCAAAGACACACACACTGACGCATATGTGTGTGCGTGTGTCTTTGTGTCTGTGTTTGTCCCCCCACCATCGCTTGACAACCGGGGCTTGGTACTTAGCTGCTCGGTAAAGAAACCGATAGAATAAGTACTAGGACTTCAAAATAAGTCCTGGGGTCAAATTGTTCGACAAAAAAAAAGAAGAAAATACTTCAAGGCAGTGCTCCAGCATGACCTTAACCAAATGACCGAAACAAATAAAAGAATATATATATATATATATATGACAGGATTCTTTCAGTTTCCGTCTGCCAAATCCACTCACAAGGCTTGGTCGGCCCAAGGCTAAAGTAGAAGACACTTGCCCAAAGTGGCACACAGTGGGATGAACCCAGAACCATGAGGCTGCGAAGCAAGCTTCTTACCACGTAATCTTGAAGTTCCAACTTGCTCACTTTCTTCAGACTGGTCAGATGACCTTGTGGTTGTTGCTGTTGCTATTTCTGATAGGGGTCAACACTGTTGCTGTTGTCGTTGCTGTTGCCATCGCTGCTGCTGTGCCTACTGTTGTTGCTGCCTTTTTTGTTACTGTTCTTGCAGTCCTTGATGTTGCTGCTGTTGCTTCTGTTGTTGTTGTTGTTGTTGTTGTTTTTAAGCAACAAGACGGGTAAGGGGGAATAGGTGATGGTGTAGGCCTTAGGGGCGGGAGACCCCAGACCTTGGAAAAAAAAACTTTGGTCGTCTTGTTGTAGTCGAGGGCTCTTCGTTGACGCCCGACACCACTAGGAGGTGGCCCTCGAAGGCGCTGGAAATGGAGATCTCCAGGTCCAAATTCTTGAACGGCTGCTGCTGCTGGTGTTGTTGCTGTTGTTGTTGTTGATATTTTTTTGGTTGTTGTTGTTTCCGCTTGCTGTTGTTCTTCTCTTGTTGCATCTCCTGTTTCTGTCTGTATTGTTGTTGATATTCTTTTCTATTCTAGGCACAAGGTCCGATGAGATTGACTGCAGTATTTCACTGGTACTTAATTTATCGATCCCGAATGAATAAAAGGCCAAGTCGACCTCGGCGGAATTTGAACTCAGAACGTAAAGGCAGACAAAATACCTATTTCTTTATTACCCACAAGGGGCTAAACACAGAGGGGACAAACAAGGACAGACATAGGTATTAAGTCGATTACATCGACCCCAGTACGTAACTGGTACTTAATTTATCGACCCCAAAAGGATGAAAGGCAAAGTTGACCTCGGCGGAATTTGAACTCAGAACGTAAAGGCAGACAAAATACCGCTAGGCATTTCGGCCGGCATGCTAACGTTTCTGCATGTTATTAGTGTTGCCGATATGGTAATAGTTGTAGTAGTAGTAGTAGTAGTAGTAGTAGTGTAGTAGTAGTAGTAGTAGTAGTAGTATAGTAGTAGTAGTAGTAGTAGTAGTAGTAGTAGTAGTGTAGTAGTAGTAGTAGTGTAGTAGTAGTAGTAGTGTAGTAGTAGTAGTAGTAGTAGTAGTGTAGTAGTAGTAGTAGTAGTGTAGTAGTAGTAGTAGTGTAGTAGTAGTAGTAGTAGTGTAGTAGTAGTAGTAGTAGTAGTAGTGTAGTAGTAGTAGTAGTAGTAGTAGTAGTAGTGTAGTAGTAGTAGTAGTAGTGTAGTAGTAGTAGTAGTAGAGTAGTGACACCGCTATCAGTCAGTGCCATCTTGCTAAAAGAAATCCTAATTAGATTAGAGTGTCATGGAGTGGAGGGTGTTGGGTGGCTGGTGGGTGTAGTAATAATGGTGGTGGTGGTGGTGGTGGTGGTGGTTGTGGTGGTGGTTGTGGTGATGGTGGTGGTGGTTGTGGTAATAGTGGTGGTGGTTGTAGTAGTGGTTGTGGTGGCGGTTGTAGTGATGCCGGTTGTAGTAGTGGAGGTGGTGTTGACAGTGGTCGTGACGGTTGTAGTAGCGGTGATGTTAATAGTTGTGGTGATGTGATGGAGAAGGTGATAGTGATGGTGGTTGTGGTGGTGGTCGTGGTGGTGGTGGGGCGGGTGGAAGCTATTGGCTTTGGTGTTGATGGTGGTGATGATGATGATGCTAGTGGTGGTGGTTTCAATTTTGGTGACGATGCTTATGGTGGTGGTGGTGGCTTCGATGGGGCGATGGAAGTGATGGTGGTGATGGTGGTGATGACGATGATGATTGTGGCGGTGATGGAGATGTAAACCATGGTAGTTTTGATGTTGGCAGTGATGATGGGGTTGAGGCCCGTGGTAGCGATGATGGAGGCGATGGTAATGATGATAGCGCTAATGATGAATCCTGTAAGATAGAGATGGCGGGGTGGGCGGTTATTGGGTCGAGGAGGAAATTTGATGAAGAAATTGGTTGTAGAAGAAGAAAAAATACCCAAAAAAACATCAGCGATAAAGGAGAATTGGGGCGGGTTGCATTGGTGTGGTGTGGCGTTGTTTTTGGGGTGGAGGGATTAAGCATGTCTTGAAAAATACAACAGTAAAGAAAAAACAAAATGGCTGCCTAAATGTTAAAAATATCCGTTGTTTCTGTTGATGCTGGTGATTGTGTTGTCGTTGCTGATAGCGTGATGGACGATGTTGCTGTTGCTGTTGCTATTGCTGTATTTATTGTTGTTGTTGTTCTTGCTGATGTTGCTGCTGTTGCTGTTGATGTTGTTATTGTTGTTATTGCTGTGTTTATTGTTGTTGTTGTTGTAGTTGCTGGTGTTGCTGGTGTTGCTGGTGTTGCTGTTGATGTTGTTATTGTTGTTATTGCTGTGTTTATTGTTGTTGTTGTAGTTGCTGGTGTTGCTGTTGATGTTGTTGTTGTTGCTGATGTTGTTGCTGCTGTTGCTGCTGCTGCTGATGTTGTTGTTGTTATTGTTGTTTTATTGTTGTTTTTATTGTTGTTGTTGTTGCTGGTGTTGCTGGTGTTGCTATTGCTGTGTTTATTGTTGTTGTTGTTGCTGTTTCTGTTGATGTTGTTGTTGTTGTTGTTATATTTATTGTTGTTGTTGCTGTTTCTGTTGTTGTTGTTGATGTTGTTACTGTTGTATTTATTGTTGTTGTTGCTGATGTTGTTGCTGTTTCAGTTGTTGTTGTTGTTGTTACTGCTGTAATTATTGTTGTTGTTGATGTTCTTGTTTCTGTTATTTTTGTTGTTATTGCTGTATTTATTGTTGATGTTGATAGGTGTAGGAGTAGCTGTGTGGTAAGTGCTTACGGACCACATGGTTCCGGGTTCAGTCCCACTGCGTGGCACCTTAGGCAAGTGTCTCCTACTATAGCCTCGGGTCAACCAAAGCCTTGTGAGTGGATTTGGTAGACGGAAACTGAAAGAATCCCGTCGTATGTATATATATATCACGTGATCACGTGACCGACCAGACCATCAGATGTTGTTACACATCGCTGGTCACAATGCGTTCGCATTGTTTTAGCCTTCGAATGACGCTACCCCGCTGGCTAAGCGAGCAGGCCATATATATATATATATGTGTGTGTATGTGTGTATGTATGTGTTTGTATATGTTTGTGTGTCTGTTTGTCCCTCCTCCCCCCGCCAACATCGCTTGACAACCGATGCTGGTGTGTTTACGTCTCCGTTATCTAGCGGTTCGGCAAAAGTGACCGATCGAATAAGTACTAGGCTTACAAAGAATAAGTCCTGGGGTTGATTTGCTCGACTAAAAGGTGGTGCTCCAGCATGGCCACAGTCAAATGACTGAAACAAGTAAAAGAGTAATGAGAGAGTTGATGCTGTTTCTGTTGTTATTGCTGTATTTATTTTTGTTGTCGATGTTGCGACTAATTGTGATAGATGTCGGCGATGGTGACAGTAGTGGTAAAAACAGTAGCGGTGATAGTACTTGTGGTGAGGGCCGAGGTAGCAACAGTAGCGGTGGTGATACAAGAAGTCGCAATGTACTAATGAGAGTTCAGGTGATAGTAGTAGTGGTGGTTGAAATAGTTATGGTAGTAGTATAGCAATGGTGGTGTATTGATGGCCGAAGTGGCGGCGTTAGTGGTAGGTGAAGGGTAGTAGGTAGAATGGTAGTAGTAGTAGAGGCAATAGTGATGGTGGTGAGGTTTCTTGAGTTAATAACAGTGGTGGTGCCAGTTGTAATACTGATGGTGATAATAATAGCAGCACTAGTAGTAGTAGTAGTAGTAGTAGTAGTAGTAGTAGTAGTAGTAGTAGCAAAAGTAGCAGTAATAATGGTATTGGTACTAGTAGTAGGAGAAGGAAGTGGAGGGCGAGGGGAAGGAGAAGTCGGTGGAAGAGTAGTAATGGTAGTAGTAGTAGTGGTAGTAGTAGTGGTAACGGTAGTAGCAGTTGTAGCAATAGTGGTTGTGGCAGTTGCAGTAGCAGTAGCAGTAACAAGAACAGCAATAACAGCAGAAGCAGCAGCAGCAGCAGCAGCAGCATAGTAGTAGTAGTAGTAGTAGTAGTAGTAGTAGTAGTAGTAGTAGTAGTAGTAGTAGTAGTAACACCAGTGGTAGTCGTTATGTTGAACGTACTTGTAGGAAGCGGTAAGTTTGCAAAAAAAAACCCAGAAAAAGTAGTAGTAGTAGTAGTAGTAGTAGTAGTAGTAGCAAATGTACTAGTATTAGTAGTAATAGTAGCAGCAGTAGTTGTAATTGTAGCAGTAGTAGCAAAATATTAGTAGTAGTTGTTGTAGTAGCAGCAGCAGTAGTTCTAGTAGTAGTAGTTGTAGTAGTAGTAGTAGTAGTAATAGTAGTAGTAGTAGTTCTAGTAGTAGTAGTAGTAGTAGTAGTAGTAGTAGTAGTAGCAGTAGTAGTAGTAGTAGTAGTAGTAGGAGTAGTAGTAACACCAGTGGTAGTCGTTATGTTGAACGTACTTGTAGGAAGCGGTAAGTTTGCAAAAAAAAAAAAGAAAAAAAAAAGGAAAAAGACGAAAGAAAAAGAAAAAAAGCGAAAATTCCGTGTATTTCCTGGAAAAAAACTGCCAGAATTCTATAGAACCTGTTACAGTTGTAGTTGTAGTTACAGTTGTGATGCCCTTTGCTGTTTTTTACGTTATTGTTGTTGGCGGCGGCGGTGTTTGAGTTAACGATCTTCTAGAGCGGAATCTTTGGTGCCGTTGTGGGAAGGCAGTGGATACGATGATAGGGGAAACTGTTGTTGTTGTTGTTGTCATTGTTGTTATTGCTGTTTTTCTACTTGTTGTTGTTGTTGCTGCTCGTTGCTGATGTTGTTTCTGTTATTGGCCGTTATTGTTGTTGTTGTTCTTGCTGTTGTGTTGTGCTTTTTTTTTTCTATTTCTTGCTCTCTCGTTGTTGGCCTTGCTGACGGCACTGCTTTCGGTTATCGTATAAACATGTAAGAACAGCTGTGAGATAAATACCTGAAGAATAATGTATTCCATTACACGTTTAAACATACATACGCATGTGTGTATGTTTGGACGTGTACATATGTATATACATAGGGGGTTGTACTGGAAATCGGAGGCGTCGGAGTGGAGGACGTGGCCTGGCTTCGAAAAGCAGATGATTACATTTATATATATGTGTGTGTGTGTATGTATATATATGTATATATATATAATATATATATATATATATATATATATATAATATATTACATATATACATATATACATACAATGTATGTATATATATATACACATATACATATATTACATACATATGTATGTATGTATGTATGTATGTACGTATATATATATATATATATATATATATATATACGTACATACATACATACTTACATACATACATACATACATACCATACATACATACATACATACATACATACTACATATATATATATAGATATATATATATATATATATATATAAATAGATAGATAGATAGATAGATAGATAGATAGATAGATAGATAGATAGATAGATAGATAGATAGATGGATAGATAGATAGATAGATTGATAGATATGCATACATACATACATAAACATATACAACTTTACATGTTTGTGAAAATATATTGATTCACGTATATGCAAAAGTATGTACTTGTGCGCAGACACACACACATACACACGCACATATATATAAATACACGCACACATACACATATATACACACATAGGCGAGTAAATATGTACATAGATACATACAGACGAGCATGCACATATATATATATCCAGAGCAGTATCCAGAGACAAAATTTCTATCACTTTCTCTGAATTCCTCAACATGAAATTGATATTTATCCAGACAAGTACAAGATACGTTATATTACATTAGGATTAACAATACGGCTGAAGCAACGAACCCCGATGAAATATTCTGTGGTGTGATCTAACAAATTGTAGGGTCTTATATATGTACGTTAGGGATTTGCAAAGCTATAATTATTTGAAAATATTCATGCAGTTTCGAGACACAGTATCTCTTTGGAGTGGTTAAAAGCCGAAATCGCTAAACAAGTGATATAACTCCAGTACTAATTGGAATCGATATCTTTAAATTTAAATTGACATACATGGGAAGAGATCTCTGAAGCCCAACTGGTGAAGGCAACGAGTCCGTTTTGTCCTTATTAGCACTCCTCGGTGAAAGATATTGTACATAGATTGGCATAGACTACGTACACACACAAACACACATACATGCTCATATAAATACACACATATACATGCGTACATATAAGTATAAATATACGTATATATAGATGCATGTGTATGTATATAGATAGACACACATATGGATAGATTAATAATGCATGCTTGCATAATTTGAGAATCTGCCGATCTTTCCGAAACGTGTGTAAGCTAATTAAATTATGTATAATTCTTTACGCATGATTGCAATTTGCTTTGCGAATAATAGCATATTCACTAAATAGCTTGGTTCACACACACATAATACATATGTATTGTGTGTGTGTGTGTGTGTGTGTAGAATTATGCATAATTTAATTAGCTTACACACGTTTCGGATAGAACGGCAGATTCCAAAATTTTGCAATCATGCGTATTAATCGATCCTTATGTGTGTATGTATATAAGATTCTGTAGCGATAGAGAAATTTAGCACTTACTTCTCCTTATGAAAGCTATATCACGCCGCTTAGAACAGAGGGCATTTTAAGAGAGATAAATAGTAGTAAAACTAACAAAAGTTAGAGGTATTTCAGTAGACCTACCTAGAAATTGTATTTATTAGCTCATGATAGAATTGTTATAGGGTACTTCATTTCCTCAATCTCACCTGTCAACCTGAAGAATGTTTATGGCAAGGTTCCTCCCATGTTTAAACTATGACTGACCTATTCAAATACACAGAGGAGGTAGGTAGAACCAAGCTATTTAGTGAATATGCTATTATCCGCAAACCAATTGTCACTATTACACAAGATAACTGGTATGTTATATAAAACATAAAAATACCGATTAAGTTTCCTGCGTTTCTTATTAATATATAATGTGGTTCGAACTCCCACGTTAGCCTATTCTGATCTGGTGATCATTGTGCAACCGCGTTGAGCATTAAAGGTGAGTATGGAACCGTTTTAGCACGTTATGTGTGGTGCCTTGCAGCATTATTTTAAATTATGTATGCAACGCCATCGAAAACAGCAGCGACGAAAACATCATCATCATCAACGACAATAACAACATCAACAGCAAGCACTTCAGCTACGGCATTAACATCTTTGAGTAGATCTGGTAGAACATCATCAAAACCAACAGCATCAACATCATCATCATCATCAATGCCATACTAGAGATAGTAGCCAAAATATCACTTATATCTCACCTTATTCTCTTAAAAATGCTGGATACATTCATTCGCTTATTCTTTCATTCGCTTATTCTTTCATTCGTTTATTCTTTCATTCGCTTATTCTTTCATTCGTCTATTTCATTCGTTTATTCTTGTATTCGTTTATTCTTTTATTCTTTTACTTGTTTCACTCATTTTTGACTGCGGCCACGCTGGAGCATCGCCTTTTAGTCGAACAAATCGACCCCAGCACTTATTCTTTGTAAGCCTAGTACTTATTCTATCGGTCTCTTTTGCGGAACCGTTAAGTTACGGGGACGTAAACACATCAGCATCGGTTGTCAAGCTACGTTGAAGAGGGGGCGGACAAACACAGACACATAGACATATACATACACACACACACACACACACTCATATATATATATATATATATGCTTTGGTTGGCCCGAAGCTATAGTAGAAGACTTCTGCTCAAGATGCCATAAGTGGGACTGAACCCGGAACCATGTGGTTGGTAAGCAAGCTACTTACCACACATTCACACCTATTTGACAACAATATTATTCACTGCCTGGCAAAAAATAAGCAGCAAAAGAATAATGAAGGAAAACAAAACAAATAAAAGCGGGTATGCTAACGTCTTCTCAATTCGTCCTGTCTTTTTCTACACGTCGCAGTTGTCTCCCCTTCAAGTTTTCGCTTCATCTCTTCCTCAAGTCACGTATCTTACTTGACTGCATCTATCTCTTTTAGCGATACCTATTTGGATTAGACAGGCCAAATTACAACCACTACCATCCATCATCATCGTCAACACCCTCCTCCTCCTCCTCTTCTTCTTCTTCTTCTTCTTCTTTTTCCTCCTCCACCTCATCATCATCATTATCATCAATATCATCATCATCATCATCATCATCATCATCATGATCACCGTCATCGACGACGTTGCCGGCGTCCACTTCCTCCCCTTCGTCCCCTCACCAGTCCCTCTTTCTCCCCCCTTCTTTCCCTCCTCCTCTCCTTCCACTCTCCCGCCATCCCCTCCTGCTTCTCACTTCAACGCTCTTTAATTAACGCCAGTATCGATTGACCAACTCTCTAAAATAGCCATCCTGTACGTAATTGCCTTAAATGTGTCTGACGCACTATTTTATCAGTGTGACCAAATATTTTCAGACCTATCCAACCCTTCGCTCTTAATCAAGTCTTCCCTTTGTTGTTCGCATTATTGCTGTTGTTATTCGAATTTCCCCAAGTGTGCTTCCGCTATCAATCTCACTTAACTAATTTCTAATATGTTTTAATGCTTGGCCATATTAACAAAGAAAATTATAACTGAATATGTTAGGCAAGAAAGAAAGGAAAAAACAAAGATTTAATTAACAACTGGTTAATTGTTTCTATCTTTTATAATCAGCAAATATAACTACTCACAAAGCTTTGATCGGTCCGAGCCTATAGTAGAAGACACTTGCTCATGGTGCCACGCAGTGGGACTGAACCCGGAACCATGTGGTTCGTAAGCAATCTACTTACCACACAGCCACTCGATGAGGTATCTAAAATAGCCGGAAAGGTTCTCTGTAGAACAAACCAATTGTAGTGCGGGGCGTGGGGGTCCACTTCGGCTGCTAGAACCCACTTGATGTGACCCTCAGGCATCAGCCTGTTGACCGGCGTCATCACATGATGTTGTACTGCAACGTGGTTCGTCTTTGCTTTGCAGTGCTTCTCCCCTATCCTTCGATTTTTGCGATGGTTGAAACAAAAGAACAGCGTGCTTCCATGAAATTTTGCTTGGTGCTGGGGAAAACGGTGGACAAGGATGCTACCATGAGCAAAACACAAGTTTACAAGTGGTTTCCACTCTTTAGGAATGGTCACTAGAGGGCCAACCTCGTTCCAGACGGCCATCGATCTCCTGAACGGATGAAAACATCATGTAAATTCATGAACTGATTTGGAGGACTGTCACCGAACAATTAACGAACTTGTTGATATAACTGTTGTTGTCCTGGAGCTCCTGTAACCGAATTTTGAGAGAGGAATTTCCAATGAAAAGAGTTACAGCAAAATTTGTGTCTCGCTTGCTCACTGAAGATTAAAAGCAGTCACGAGTGAATGCCTGTCGTGAACTGAAAGGACAGTTGGAAGTTGATCCAGACCTTTTTTCAAAGGTCATCACTTGTGACGAAAGCTGGTGCTACGGAATTTGCAGATGTGGAAGAGGGTGAAGAAAAAAAAAACGACGGAGGCATTAAAAGGCATCTTTTCGTAAGAATTCCGGCACTGCATCGAACAGTGGAAAACGCGCCTGGACCGAAGCACTGCTTCAAATGGCGATTACTTTGAATGCGATAAAAATGTAAACTAACTGAATAAAATGGTATTGCAAAATTTCGGTTTCTTTTGGATCCCCACTTGCTTGTAATTATATATATATATATATATATATATAATATAGGATAAAATTTTTCGAAAAGAATTCTATCAATGGTCAGCATATATATATATATATATATATATATATAAAATAGTAAAAAGTGAAAAAACTACAAAAGGCTTGTTTTATAAATTTTTTTCATACAATGACATAGTTTTTGAAGAAATGACCGGTTTCGCGTTCAGCTTTTCAAATTTCTTACATCGTTATGTTTACGTTGAGAAGTGTGAAGAAAGAGTTCCAGATAAGGGGAGGTAATAAGTGATTTCTTCCGGTGTAAGGGAGATAATCGCTTAATATGAAATTGTGTTGCAAGGTTCCTCATGTGACACCATGTGTTGAAACAGATATTGATGTATTTCGGGATTATTGTTTTACTTGTTTCAGTCATGTGACTGCGGCCATGCTGGAGCACCGCCTTTGGTCATTTCTTTTTCTTTCCTTTTTTGCCCAAATAAACACACACGCACTATATATTCGTTCTTCACTCGTTCATTACTGCTCTAATCCTAACTCATGTCCGGAAATCTCTCGTCACACATCGTTGTCGTGACGGAGATCGTCGTGGTCGTGGTCGTGGACATCATTATCACCATCACCATCACCATCACTGTTTCCCCTTGTTGCTTCCAGCTCTGTTGGAATGAGTTAAATATTCTTTCTACAGAACACACACCATCTTCCATTCTTACTTTTCGGCTCAGTCTTTTCCTTCTCTTTCCGTAAACATCTTACCATCTTCCTTTCTCCATCACCTCCCCCCACACACCACCTTTTGCTCTAGCTCTGATTTTACCTGCTTCCGCTTTCGATCTACTTTTACCTTTCTCACATCCCACCCCACCCCACCCACATTCCTCTTCCCATCTCAGTCCTTTTCTTATTTCCTCTGGTAGCTCTAAATGTCTTAAATCTTTCCAAAACTTACTTCAACCAAAACCATATAATTCCCTGACAACAATCTGCATGATACACAAATGTTAAGTGGATTGAAAGTATATAATTAATGCACGGCGCATTGTGAATTTGAAATAGGATCAACATGCCAGATACGCTTACGGTACACACACCACACACACACACACACACATACAGGTATATATATATTATATATATATATATATTATATATATATATATATAATATATATATATATAATTGCTAACAAGGTGTAGCTTATATATAATGTATGTATGTACATATGTGTGCGTGTATCTGTGTCTGTGTGCAATATAAAAAAAATTAATATGATCGAATATATAATATATGATATATATATACACATATATTTATATACATAAATATATATACGTGCATACATATGTATCTATGTATGTATGTATATATATATATATTATATATAGTATATATATATATATATATATATATACGCAGGCGCACATACATGCGCATCTTTATCTAGCTATCTATCTATCTATCTATCTATCTATCTATCTATCTATCATCTATCTATCTATCTATCTATCTATCTATCTATCTATACAGAATGTATGAACCACTGCGTGGCACCCTGGGCAAGTGTCTTCTATCATAGCATCAGGCTGACCAAAGCCTTGTGAGTGGATCTGCTAGATGGAAACTAAAAGAAGTCCATCGAATATATATATATAATATAAATAATATATATATGCATACATACATACGTATATGTACATACTTACATCTATATGTATATATATATATATATATATATATATATATATTATATATATGCATATGTGGGCACAGGACGTCATGAAACGTGTACAACAAAAAAAAGCGAAGTACGAGTACATGGAATATGAACTATTTTTTTATCGAACAACGAAAGATACAAATGGAAAACAAGACAAACAACATAAAGAACGACCCTTCATCAGTTGTTGGTTGTTTTTCTACTCTTGTATTTTCATATATGTTTGTGTATATATATATATTGGTAAAACGGTAAGATAACAAAAGAAAGAAAGAGACCTCAATATTATGTAAATAGAGGAAATTTATCTATACAATAATATGTTACATTACTCGAATAATGTATCTTGACTATCGAGTAATGTAACATATTATTGTATATATATATATATATATATATATAATATATATATATATATATCGAGAGAGAGAGAATACGAAGGGCTTAGGGCCACTGATGATCGAAGCCAACAGGTACGTTGTGTTAGTGCTCCAATTGATAAGCTACTCGGATCCAAGTTCACAACGGGGACCAGAACTGGGAAGTCGCAGCCTAATTACCAGCTAGCCGGTATAAACTACAGGGGCGAGAAAACAAATCCAAGGGAGGACAAGCTTATCAGCTCAATTAAATTGTTTTAATTATAATAATGGGGAATCGAAGTAATTATCATTATTCGTGGTTTAAAAGTCTTTGAGTAGATCTGGTAGACTCGCGGCGATGCTCCAGCATGGCTGTTACCCAATATATCATGGAGCCTTAAGACGTCGTGCTGGCAGAATCATTAGCACGCCGGCATTTTCATCCACCTTCACATACTGAGTTCAAATTCCGTCGAGGTCGAATTTACCTTTCATCTTTTTATGGTCGATATTTTAAGTACCAGTGATACACAGGGGTCTATGTAATCGACTGAACCCACTCACCCGAAGCTGCTGACCTTGAGTCAAAAATTTACAGCCCATGCACCATCCGACTTGCTGCTACATAACGATAATAACCCGATCTACTATAGGCACAAGGCCTGGAAAAATTTGGAGGAGGGAACGAGTCGATTACATCGACCCCAGTATATCACTGGTACTTAAATCTATCGACCTCGAAAGGACGACAGGCAAAGTCGACCTCAGTGGAATATGAAAGCAGAATATAGCAATCGACGAAACACGATGAAGCATTTCGTCCAGCGTGCTCACGGTTATCCTTTCTACTATAGGCACAAGGCCCGAAATTTGTGGAAGGGGTCAAGTCGATTACACCGACGCCAGTGTATCACTGGCACTTGATTTATCAACCCTGAAAGGATGAAAGGCAAAGCTGACCTTGGCGGAATTTGAACGCGGAATACAGCGAAATGCGACAATGCATTTTGCCCGGCGTGCAAACGACTCTGCCAGCTCGCCGCCTTGATATAATCCTTCCTATAATAGGCACAAGACCTGAAATTTGGGAGAGGAGGGGATAGTCGATTACATCGACCCCAGTACTTCACTCGTACTTAATTTGTATCGACTTTGATCTCGGCGGAATTTGAACGTAGAACAGCGATAGGCAAAATACTGCGAACCATTTCGTCCTGTGTGCTAACGATTCTTCCAGCTCGCAGCTTTGACATGATGATGATGATGATGATGATGATGAGGATAATGATAATAATAATATAATAATAATAATAATAATAATAATAATAATAATAATAATAATAATAATGATGATGATGATGATGATGATGATGAGATGATGATGATAATAATATAATAATAATAATAATAATAATAATAATAATAATAATAATAATAATAATAATAATAATAATGCCCTGATGCAGTACCAGGCAGCGGCTCTCATGGCTTCTGATATTAACTGATTGGAAGTGTTATCATGTACATTGTTTGTCTTGGTATAAAAGATGGGCTACAGCAAATATTCTGCTCAATACCACAGATTTGCTTGTCAGGTGTTTGACCGTAACCAGTTGAGAATGTCCCTTAGTGGCTGACGATATGTGCATCTCTGATCATGAGCAGAAGTAGTGGAGGAACATTATAACCGTATGTTGAGAGGGATTCTTTGAGGTTTGAAGAATTCACCTGTGGAAACATGGGTGGTTCGTTCAACATCCTTAAACAACCCTTTATTCAGAGACCTTTTGAGCGGGATGGGCTACTCGACCAGAAGAAAATTCTAACTGGGCCCCACCTGCGAAGTCATGCGCTGTTTATCTTGATATGAGATCACCATGTCGCGCACATATGGTAGTGATGCATGTGCCTAGTGTATCCTTATCAGACGGGTAGTCATGATGGGTATATTGGGCTTCGTATATTTTACCCCAGTGTCACTTTGATGGCATGCACTGCTCTCTCACTCAATAATAATAATAATAATAATAATAATAATAATAATACTACTAATAATAATAATAATGATAATAATAATAATAATGATAATAATAATAATGATGATAATAATAATAATAATGATATAATAATAATAATAATAATAATGATAATAATAATAATAATAATAATAATAATAATAATAATAATGATAATATCACCAACACCAAAAAAAACACGTTCGTAGCAATGATATCATATAAAAGATTAAAAAAGAATTAAAAACGTATCAACAAAGGAATCCTGTGTGGTCGCTCAAGCTGCTAGAAATAACAGCCGGGTATCCTTTAATTTACAATCAACTGTTTCTCAAACAATACCAGCAAACGTTATATAACGTGGTACAACGTTTTCTGTACATTGTGGAAAAGTCGGGATGGTCACGGTTTGAATGTCGTTGATCATTCGTCTTCTCGATCTTGGTTGACCGTAGGGACCAGACCACAACAGCAGCAGCAACAACAACAAAAACAACAACAACAATAACTGTTACAATATTATCTTAGAACTAGAATATTATCACCGAAAATCCACCACCACCATCACCAACAACAACAACAACACCGGAAACAATGACTACACCACCAACACCATCAGCATCACCATTATCACTACCAATACCATCAACGCCATCATCAGTACCATCAAACAGTGTATGTTAGATGAGGTTAGAAATGGGGAGATAAATAAAGCAATGATTGCTCGAGAAAAGATTCAGTGATAAGGTAATGGACTGTGTGAGTGTGTGAGTGTGTTTGTGTGTGTGTGTGTGTACGTATTTACACACACACTTATATACATATATGTAATATATGTGTATACACACACACATATATATTTACATATATACACACATAAATACAGACACACACATACACACACACATATATATTTACATATATACACACATAAAAACAGACACACACATACACCTACACATATATACATTCATCTATGCATGTATGTGTGTGTGTAAGTATGTATGTATGTATTTATGTAATGTGCGCTTGAGATAGTAGGTATTAGCAGTGAGTGAGTGTTGAGGAGAGGAAATAACGAATGGTGAGAAGCAATATTTGAAGGAAAGGAGGAACATGAATAGTAGTAGTAGTAGTAGTAGTAGGTAGTAGTAGTAGTAGTAGTAGTAGTAGTAGTTGTAGTTGTTGTCGTCGTCGTAGTAGTAGTAATAGTAGTAGTTGTAGTTGTAGTAGTAGTCGTAGTAGTAGTAATAGTAGTAGTAGTAGTAGTAGTAGTAGTAGTAGTAATTGCAGTAGTAGTCGTCATAGTAGTAGTTGCGGTAGTAGTCGTCATAGTAGTAGTTGCGGTAGTAGTAATAGCAGCAGAGCTAGCCAGCAGCAGCAGCAGCAGCAGCAGTAGTAGTAGTAGTAGTAGTAGTAGTAGTTGCAGCAGCAGCAGTAACTCAGTATCGATGATATTGTAATGATTCTAATAGGACACGTAGTTTGTTTCTGATGACAGCGTTTGAACGAACCGCAATTTCTCGAGATGTTTGTACGACTAGTATGAATGGTCACTAGCTGCATTGATAGTAGTGGTAATCGCTGTTGCTCTTGTGGCTGTCGTTATTTAGGTCCAGGTCGACCCCTGAGATCTGGTGAATATTATCCAATATGGCTTACACCCCACCACCGAATATTGTATTTCGAAAACGAAAGGATGACGTTTTAAGGGTATTTGTCTGCCTTTCCAGGGGCAGATCGTGGGACTGGAGTTGAAGTATAGTTGTGACAACGGTGACAAAAGGGATGAGTAATGGCGGGTGTCGTAGGAATGATACTAG
>NC_043010.1:36494370-36547777 GCF_006345805.1 Octopus sinensis
AAAAAGAACATAGATTGCAAGAAAGCCGGAGGATGCCTGCGTCAGCACAAATTATATTTACAAGATAAAAGTAAAAATACTTTAATTATTAGAAATGCGTAGATAAATTTTATACATACGGTATATATACGCGTAGGAGTGGCTGTGTGGTAAGTAGCTTGCTTACCAACCACATGGTTCCGGGTTCAGTCCCACTGCATGGCACCTTGGGCAAGTGTCTTCTACTATAGCCTCGGGCCGACCAAAGCCTCACGAGTTGATTTGGTATAGGAAACTGAAAGAATCCCATCGTATTATATATATATATATACACATATATGTTTGTGTGTGTGTGTTTGTTTCTCCACTATCATTTGATAACCGAAATTAGTGTGTTTACGTCCCCGAAATCTAGAGGTTCGGCAAAAGAGATCGATAGACTAAGTACCGTGCTTACAAAGAATAAACCCTGGGTCGATATGTTCGGCTAAAAAGGCGCTGCTCAAGCTTGGCCGCAGTTAAATGACTAACACAAATAAAAGAATAAAAGAATATAATCATATATTTGTATTAATTGTTTTTGTTATATGCTGGCCAATTGATAAAATCTTTTTTAATGATTTTATACTTAATTATGTATAAATATATATTATTTACTCCGGCCAACGTATTGATTGCGGTATCATTTTGGTCGTAAACGCACGTGGTTGAAGTGAATAACTTAGATTTAACTTGTATGTACGTGTGAATATTCGTATATATACTTGTGGATAGGTATTATTCGTATGTGTATGTATAAATATTTGCAAAGGGATTTTATATATCTAAGCTATAAATCGATCTATAAAAAACCCTTTTTGAAAAAAATCTTCCTTGTTCGTTTTCTCACTTTCAACCTGTGCTAAAGTAGTACAAGATGTGGTTTTTAGAACCATTTGGCGTCTATTTCCAGCATGTTGGTGCTGCTGTTTATCAGTGCTCTTTATTATGATGATATCTATATAATTATATACTTGTATTATTGTGACCTATATCGTTTTTATTACATGCTGGACACTTGATACAATCGTTTAATGATTTTACCCTTAATTATGTATATATATATATATATATATATATCAATAAAATATAGGGTGAAATCAATTAATTTGGAGTATCATTAATTTCACCAAGTAGATTTCGGCATGTAAAAGCCCCATTCGAGGAAGGTTAAGTATACTAAGTAATTAGGGTTTAGCAACGATTTGCCTCACCACACACCGAATTTAGAAATAGCAGTCAAAGAGTTATGGCTATTCTTTCTACTTAAAAGAGAGATCTCAGTAAAACCACAGCACTTAAAAGGCAAGCAACGCAGGTAAAAGAGAAAGAAATGACGACAATCATTCTATATTAAGTCACCTACGGACGTACGTTTCGAAATTAAGTCATAGGAAAGCATAAAAATTAAATAATTATGTCTTACCCGACTACTTTTCTCCTCAGCGTAGGACTCTACAATTATGAATAATTGTGTATTAAATTTGGAGGCACTAGAAGACATCACCTCAACTCATGGTATCAGAGCGAGCGTAAGCCGTGACCATCTTTCTCTTTTACCTGCGTTGTTTGCCTTTTAAGTGCTGTGGTTTTACTGAGATCTCTCTTTTAAGTAGAAAGAATAGCCATAACTCTTTGACTGCTATTTCTAAATTCGGTGTGTGGTGAGGCAAATCGTTACTTAGTATATATATATATATGTGTGTGTGTGTGTGTGGTGTGTGTATGTGTGTATGTGTGTGTGTGTACAGATATATATATATATATATATATATATATATATATTTTCTTTTTTCTTTTTGCTTGTCCTGTTCCTTGGTTTGTGTCTAAGTTTTTCGTCTCTCTATGTGTTCGACGTCTATTTGGTGTCCTGTACACTATATGCGTGTATATGTACATGTAGAGGTAGGTACGTACATATATGTTTAATATTATATGCATATGTTCTATTTTATTAATCAATATATATATATATTATATATATATATATATATACATATACACATATACTGATATATATATATAATACACACACACACGCATTTTACTCATTCAGTATAGTCTGCTGCGTTTTCTTACCAATGAAATAGAAATTCAAATATCGTACAATGAAAAAAACTATATATGTATATTATTTTTTTCTTCTTTACTTTATAAAAAACTTTTTTTTTTAAATAACCAGCGGTGAAACGAAGTATTAATAATCGAACACTCTATCTCCAGTGCCGAATCCCTCATCACCCACATCACGGAAAGAAATTCAAAGATAATACAGTCGCAGAAAATACTGAATTATTTAAGAGGCATGGCTCATAATGTGTGTAGTTTCTAAGAGTAATTTTTTTATTTTCCTCTCCAGATTTGATTTAATGTTATCATTACTGAAGTTTGTTTTCTGATTCTATTTCAAAAGTTAACTTTGATTTGCTTAGGTGTTTTTTTTGTTTTTTGTTTTTTGTAAGTGCATATACTAAGTAATTCTTGGACTCTCTTTTATATTGTTCATAGCAATCTACGTATTTAAAACGATAAACGTCGCCTTTTTCAAGCCTAGCCAGGATCATGGGCCCAGTTTCCCGGTTTCTGTGGCGTATGTGTTCCCCCCCCCCCCAGCTGCACTGAATGCCAGCCCATCGCAGCGTTACTCAAGAGAGAGTGAAAGAAAGTTGTGGCGGAAGAGTACAACAGAGGTCGTCATTTCCTCCTGCAGGAGCTTCGTGGAGCTTCTAGGTGTTTTTGCTCAATAAACACACACAACACTCGGTCTGGGAATCGAAACCGCGATCCTCCGACCGCGAGTCCGCTGCTCTAAACACTGGGCCATTGCACCTCCACAATCTACGTATTTGCTATTGTATTTTACGAATAAAAATTTAAAACTTTATTCAGTGTACGCAATTGAAAGAGTTAAACTGAAATAGTCATATATGAATCATACTTTATTTCAAAAAATTTTGCCATAAAGGCATGATACAGAGTAGCTTGTGGGCTGGACAACGACGTTGATGAGGTGAATGATGATAAGGATGATATTAATGGGAGAAGACAAAAAACGCCGCCTATTTTCTGCTTCTCTAAAACATTATACTCTTCTCTTTTTCCACAGAAAAATACAAAATGAGGTAATGAACCTCTTACTTCAGTTTTACAAATTTTGGGACTTATAATCCATTTAAGAATTGGGGCGTTAAGCCTCTTAAACACAATAACATGCAATAAACGTTAAACATTATAACACTGAGGCTTTTCCAGCTCTTGTCATTATTCCTCCCCATCATCGCTTGTGCCCGTATACTCCACCATCTCCCACGCCTCATTCAAGACCAAGGCGGGATCCGAGCCGGTGTCGCCCGGCCACAAGCGATATTCCTCGTTGAGTTCCTGCAGCCTAAACTCCACAGACATCGTTATGACCACCACAGCTATCTGCGGAGGCCATTCGGGATCCTGCGTGAAAGTTAAAGGTACTCTGTATTTGAATCATACTTAATGTGTATAAACCGCTAGCTGTACTTAATTGTTATTTTTCGTTTTTCTGACATAGAGAAAAATGCCCTCAATGATATGCTGTGTACGAAACATGATATATAAGGGACCGAGAAAAACAGCGCCGCTGCAGCGTTTCACAGGATTGACTGCTGATGCTGCTGGGATGGCATTCATTTCACTTTGATTTATATTATTTTTGCAACACAACATGCCTCTGAAGGGTTTTTTTTCTCTTAGACAGCGACCACAGCATCAGGCCTGTCAGCAGTTCTCCATTCAGTATAAAGCATTGATAGTTTTTTTTTTTTTAATCTCATATCGTTTCAATGCTGTAAATTGTATTTTTATTCAGCTCGGTACTCTTCCGCTGTATCAGTGAATATATTATTCACTGTTTACTATATATCGAAAACTACGAATTTTTTTTTACAAAGAAGTGATTGTTAAGTGTACGTCATTGACAAGGTCCAAGCAGGCCAAAACGCGTTTGACGTTCTTGTAGGTTTCTGCTGGTAGGACGGTCATCTCACTACAATACATATTATGCTTTTAACACTGCATATCAATGGAAAGATTTTCTCTAAAACAAAATCTACAGCAGTACGACGTTCAGTGGTGTATATACGTACATGAGAAACTAAAAATCTTCATGTTTAATGATATATTTACTCTGCTGTTAAAAAGCGATGACGATATGAAGGTAGGAGAGTCCAGTTTGCTGGACATTGTTGTAGAGCTGAAAAAGAAGTAATTTCTACTCTTCTCCTCTGGAAGCCATCTACTCGCAATACCAGAGGGCGCACACTCTCCTACCCTGATGTAATCTCCAGGGATACAGGCATCCATCAACAGGACCTCCGTAATGCCATGATGGACCGTGAAGTCTGGCGTAGCATGGTAAATTCCATTGTCTCGACCACGGTCGAACAATGATGATGATGATGAATTTACAGTAATTGAAAAATATAGATCTAATCATTTGTTTAAACTCTATATTTACACGTTGTGAAACCTGCCTCCACCGATTGCTCTAAAAATACTGCGGGTCTAACAAGACAGGGAGTGACACGGAATAGGTAGACGAAAGAGCGTGGGAAGTGTGAGGACATATTCAAAAATCAAAATGGCTGAACTGTCTGGAATAAAATAAAAAGTATCAAAAATTTTTAAGAAAATCATCGCAGAGACCTCGAGGCAATTGACTTGATTACAAAAAGGCACTTGACACTATTCCTCTTTCATAATTGCTTGCACCAATACATTCGGTCAAAGTACCTGCTGTCCTAATTGCTGACCGGCTGACCAATATTTCGCATGGAACTAAAAGCATAGCAATCGCTATAAATATATGGGAAGAAATATTCTTAAAGAGACATACATTTTGTGCTTCAGTTCATGTTGGCAACGAGATCTACTGTGGTTTCTTTTATGATACATTCACACATACATATATATGTGTGTGTGTGTGTGTGTGTGTGTGTGTGTGTGTGTGTGTGTGTGTGTGTGTGCGTGCGTGAGTGTGTGTGTGTGTGTGTGTGTGTATGTATATATATATATATATAAAGCATGAACGTAATCTATGGGTTTTGCGATAAATTTCGAAAAGACTTACTTTAGAAAAATCTACAAAGCAGGATTTACAAATAACCTTTTGGAAAATTGTTAACTTTTTTGCTTTCCATTCTTACGGTACGGATAAAATAAATTCTAGTTAAGTACTGGGCTCTATGTAATGGATTGTAATCTCCCATAACGCAAAATGTGTAAGATTACAGAGGTAGTTATTATTATTATTATATTATTATTATTATTATATTATTATTATTATTATTATTATTATTATTATTATTATTAAGGCAGTTAGCTGACTGTGTCGCTACCGCTCCGAGCAAAATGCTTAGCGGAATTTCGTCCGCTTTAACGTTCCGTGTTCAAATTCCACCGAGGTCGACTTTGGTTTTTCATCCTTTCGGGGTCGATAAAATAAGTACTAGTCAAGCTCTCTGCATTGATGTAATCGATTTCCCCACTATCCCGAAATTGCTGGCTCTGTGCTAAAATTTGAAACCCTTATTATAATTACTGTTAAGTCGGCGAGCTGGAAGAACCGTTAGCAAGCCGAACAAAATGCTTAGCAATGTTTCTTCCGACACTTCACGTTCTGAGTTCAAATCCCGCCGAGTTCAACTTCGGTAGGAATTGAACTCAGAAAAGCATATAGAATTCTATTTGACGCTTTAACAAATCAACTAATACACCGCCGTCGACTGAGATCAATAAATGTATGTCTTCTTTAAAAATTATTTTAAACGAGGGGGAGGCAGTATAGTCGGTAGAGCGTCTGACAAAATACCCTGAAGTACTTCGTAACTTTTTGAGTATAAATCCCGCTATATTTACCTAACCTTACAGCGTTTTGATGAAAGATCGATAATATTTATCGACAGTCAGTGAGTGGAATCGATTCAGTCACTTAACCCTTCTCTATCAAATTTTAGCCTTTTTGCCTATTCTCTAGTCTTTTTACTCTTTCACTTGAGTGTGGCCATGCTGGAGCACCGCCTTTAGTCGAGCAAATCGACCCCAGAACATATTCTTTGTAAGCCTAGTACTTATTCTATCGGTTCTCTTTTGCCGGACCGCGAAGTTACGGATGTGGGGGGGGGGACAACACAGACACAGAAACATATACACACACATACATACATACATATATATATATATAATAATATATATATATATATATATATATATATATATATATACGACGGCTTCTTTCTGTTTCCGTCTACCAAATCCACTTACAGGGCTTTGGTCGGCCGGAGGTTATTGTAGAAGACACTTACCCAAGGTGCCACGCAGTGGGACTGAACTCGGAACCATGTGGCTGGTAAGCAAGCTACTTACCACACAGTCACTCCTACGCCTACGTTTATCTTTTTTCCGTTATCGTTTACATTTTTACTAGTTTGTCATTAGACTGCGGCCATGCTGGAGCATCCCTTTGGAGAACTTTGACCGAATGAGTCGAACCCCAGCACTTTTAAAGCTAAGTACTAAATTTATTGTTCTCTTTTTCCGAAGCGCTAAGTTATGGGGATGTAAACGCGCCAACATCGGTTATCCAGCGGAGATGGGGCAAAACATAGACACATGCCCCCCCCCCCCCATATATATACATACATAATACATATATATATACATATATATAATATATACATATATATATATATACATATATACACATACATACATATATATATATATATATATATATAGATATATATATATATATATATATATAAATATATATATATAAGATTCTGAACCTTCAGAATTTTAATATGCTAGACCACTGGTGTTAAATGATTTGAATTAAATTAATATCCATTTCTCACCCTCATTTTAAATATATATTATATATATATATATATATATATATATATATATATATATATAATATATATATATATATATATATATTATATATATATGGAACAAGGACCGTAACAGGCGACAACTAAACATCCCGACAGTAGACGATAAAAGGACAGAAAATAACTAGGACGGGTCATTCGCTGCTTCCTATCCTCAGTCGAGTTCCATACTGTCATTGGAGTTTCGACCGGTTACACTCGAGTCTCTCGTGCAGACTTAAAGTAACCGGTAGAGTGGTTACACAAAACACCATGCAGTATTTGAGTGGGATTCTTTACGTCCTCAGTACATATTCCGTCAAGGTCGGCTTTGTTTTTATTTTTATAATATCGATAAAAATGTACTCGTTAAGTGCTCGGTTATCGATATTATTGACTGTGCCGCTACCCACAAAACTGTGGCCTCGTATTTTATCAGAAATCAATGTTTTCAACATTTTTGTAGCTTTAATTTTATTGAATGTTTAATCGATACAAACTTGTGAATTACCATGTGCCTGAAGTGCTGTTAATTTTATATTTTGATTTTAGAAAAGTCTGCGTCGTACTGACTACGGTAGAATAAAAACTATGCCACGTGTCTTGTGGTGTCATTTTCTTTTCTATTCTAGGCACAAGGACTGAAATTTTGGGAAAGGGGGGGGCCAGTCGATTAGATCGAACCAGTACACGACTGGTACTTAATTTATCGACCCTGAAACAATGAAAGGGAAAGTCGACCTCGGCGGAATTTGAACTCAGAACGTAACGGCAGACGAAATACCTATATCTTTACTACCCACAAGGGGCTAAACACAGAGAGGACAAACAAGGACAGACAAACGCATCAAGTCGATTACATCGACCCAGTGCGTAACTGGTATTTAATTTATCGACCCCGAAAGGATGAAAGGCAAAATCGACGTTTATGTAATTCACCCAGCTCACAAAAATGAATAATCCAGCGACGGTCCAGCGTATCATCCAGGTGGAGAATATATACGTCACAGATCCGGAAAACTGGCTTTATGAGCATATGGCTCGCAAAGAGCCTTTGATTTTCTTTTTTTTTTTTGGTTTCTGTTTTCAGTCTTCACTCCCAAACGCTAATATCTCTATTGCCAAGGTTTTTTTTAAAAATTTGTATTAGGCATGAAGATAAATTTTCAGTAATAATAATTTTGATTTCATATTTTAACACATGGCCAACACTCTGGGTGAGTGGTAGGTCGATTTCATTGTCCCAACTACTCTACTGGTATTAATTTTATTGACCCCGAAAGGAAGAAAGATAAAGTCGACTTCGGTAGAACTTAAACTCAGACGTTAGGACTGACGAAAAGCCGCTAATCCTTTTGCTGCATTACTTTCTGTAATAACATTGACACAATAACAACTTCACATATATATCTATATATATAAAACTGTAGTTGTGTGAGTGTCTGTCCCCTTCGATTTAGATTCCTAACTACTCCCACATTTTGCGGTGCAGTTTAACCAAATTCGGGTATCTTATAGTCGTGATTCATATCGAGCCCGTCTGAGTATTAGCGCGCGTCTACGATGAGTCTACGATTTTAAAAATAATTTAACATCATTTTTTATTCCATTTTAATGCATAAGTTTTCGTGTGTCGATGGCGGCGGAGTTGGCGTCCACGGTCACACCTGCAGCTGTTTGCTTCTCCCCTTTCTTCCCTCCCTCGTGAAGCTGTGGGGAAGGGAGTGTAAGGAAATCAACGTCGTAAAGCGTTGTCAAGGAGACCAGCGTTCTTTTAGAACAACGACTTCATGGCTTGAAGACACCAAAACAGAAATGGCTAAGAAAGCCCGAATTGGCATCTATAAGGGAAGTAACTCTCTAAAAATGCTTATATAGTTATTTCCCTTACAAACCCGAGCAACGCCGGGCGATACTGCTAGTATATGTATATATCTTTTAACTTTTACTTCTTTCAGTCATTGGACTAGGTGCACGCAGGGGCACAGGGCCAACTTATACCTTGAGAATGAATTCTCTTGTCATATATCTATCTATCTATCATCTATCTATCTATCTATCTATCTATCTATCTATCTATCTATCTATCTATCTATCTATCTATCTATCTGTCTACCTGTCTGTCTATCTATCTGTGTATCCATCTATACATACATACATGCATACATATATATACATACACATATACACGCACACACACACATATTATATATATATGCATACGTATTATATATATATATACATATATATGTATAACCCCATCAAGCTTCCTTGGTGAGGAGGGTGTTTATTGGACATCCTGCGGGATGAAAAACAAAACCCGTCAAAGGGCGGAGGAACTCTTGAGAGTCAACGGCCATCCAATAAATGTCTTAAGGATGTATCATGCGCGGGGACATAGAAATAATCGGACTGAATACCCGATCGCATTTCCTCACTTTAAAAAAAATCTTCTTGCACAGGCATTGCACAATAACAACATTGATTAAGCTTCGTGCGATGGCCATACACGATACGAGGGGGCAGCCACCACATATATATATATATATATATATATATATAGATATTATATATATTATATATATAATATAATATATATATTATATATATATACTATATAATATATATATATACATGTATTATACACATACACGTATACACGTATATATATATATAATATATATATATATGTATTGTGTGTGTGTTGTATATTATATATTCGGCCAGAGTTCTTTCGTCACACTCCTGTGACCGCATCAGTGGTCCTTTGTTTTCTTCTTTCTTATTTGTGTCTCTCCTTACTAACCGCCAGAAAGAACTCTGGCCGAAATAAGATTAAGATTAATGTAAAAAATAAATAACACTGAAGCAATGTAACACCAAATATATAGTGCGTGTGATTTTATTGGCTAAACTGGCAAAAATTACGATTCCGAAATATAACGATATCTGTTTCAACACACGACTTCACATAAAAAATCTTGCACAACAAATATATAAACGTACTGTATATATACTCTTTTACTCTTTTACTTGTTTCAGTCATTTGATTGCGGCCATGCTGGAGCACCGCCTTTAGTCGAGCAACTCGACCCCGGGACTTATTCTTTGTAAGCCCAGTACTTAGTCTATGGGTCTCTTTTTGCCGAACCGCTAAGTGACGGGGACATAAACACACCAGCATCGGTTGTCAAGCAATGCTAGGGAGACAAACACAGACACACAAACACACACACATGCATATATATATATACGACGGGCTTCTTTCAGTTTCCCTCTATCAAATCCACTCACAAGGCTTTGGTCGGCCCGAGGCTATAGTAGAAGACACTTGCCCAAGGTGCCACGCAGTGGGACTGAACCCGGAACTATGTTGGTTGGTAACAAGCTACTTACCACACAGCCACTCCTGCTATATATATATATATATATATATATATATATATATATATATATATATATATATATATATATATATACTTACCACACAGCCACTCCTGCGTATATATATACATATACGCATTTACATGTCTATAGTATCTTATATACATGTGTGCATGTATGCACATGTGTATGTATGTGTGTCTTTGTGTTTCTCGCCATAGCACGCGACAATCAGTTTACGCCCTCCTATTTAGTGGTTCGGCAAAAAGATATTGATAGAACAAACACCAGAGATGAGCCAAAATGTAAGTGCCGTGATCGATTTTCCCGGCGAAAACCTAAAATGGCCGCTGTCCAATGACGGAAACAAATAAAAGAATAACAAAATTCAAAATAACAGAGAAATACAATAAGCTGGCTTTGTATCTTAGTAAACGAGGTTAAAGTGATGGACGACGTGTTTGCTGTTTCCAGTGTACAGGTAATCTATTTAGCATTCAGCAACTGAAGATGTGGGTGTATATATGTGTGTATATATATATATATATATATATATATTATATATATATATATATATATATATATATATACATATATATATATATACATATAATATTTTATATGTATATATATATATATATATATCTATATATATATATATATATATTTGTATGTATATATATATAATACACACACATATATATACATTCATACATATAAATATATACACACAAACATATATATATATATATATAGATAGATAGATAGATAGATAGATAGATAGATAGATAGATAGATAGATAGATAGATAGATAGATAGATAGATAGATTAGACAGACAGATACAGAAATACATTCATATAAACATGAATGCATACATACATGCCTACACGTATGCATACATAAATTTCTCAGTCTAATATTGCCCCAAACAAGATCGAAGTTCTTGCTTTTGTTATCTAAGATTTCTTCAGAAACAATTCATTTATAATTAAATAGAAAAGTTATGAAGATGGTAAAGATGGCAGCGATAACCGTCACTGTGTGTGTGATCTGTAGTGGCATCTGGTGTGTTGAAACGAGTTTGCTTATGGGTTTGTATAACAGGCAACACGTCTATTAATGTTTTTGGTCTGCTAGTGTATGTATGCGTGTGCGAGTTTGTGTATGTATGTGTCTGTATGTATGTAGGTGAGCGTGAGTGTGTTTATCTACTTATCTTGAGAAGGAAAAGAAACACAGGCTTATTTTTTAACCTTTATGACATATTAATTCTGGATAATACTTGATTCTTAAGATTTTCTTTCCTTATTCGGAGTTGATTGTAATTACCACTTGGTGTTTGTTTACTTACTTCGGAAGCTTAGATGTTTTCAGTAAAACCGAATCTTACCTCGTATGCTATGAAGAATTTATTTAGTAACATATAAAATATATATATCTTTCAAGTGTGCGTGTGTACCTATACGCATGTGTGTGTTTTTATGGTGTGTTTATGAATGTATATGAACACGGGTATTTGAAAAGCTGAAAACAGGAGAAAGCTTTTACACAAAATAATTACTTCATTTTTTAAAAGTATTTTTTAATATGTTAAATCACATCGAAGGCTGTTAGAATTGTTAGAATCACGCAGAGGAAAATGTTTAGCGGCGTTTCGTCCATTTTTACGATCGGAGTCCAATTTCCACCGAAGTCGACATTGTCTTTCATCCTTTCGGGATCGACAGAATAAGTACCAGTTCATCACTGGGGTCGATGTAATCGACGTACTCCCTCCCTTGAAACTGCTGGCATTGTACCGAAATTTGAAACCAATATATTAAACAACATTAGATTTAAGACCTCTCTTCAAATTTTGTGACTGTATCAAGGATATTTCCTGAAAACATAAAAAAAAATATGTGCGTGAGTGTGTGTGTTTGTTTGTTTGTTTGTTTGTGTGTGTGTGTGTGTGTGTGCGTGTGTGTGTGTGTGTGTGTGTGTGTGTGTGTGTGTGTGTGTGTGTGTGGTGTGTGTGTGTGTGCATTGAAATAGTGAAAATCATCGCTGCTGATGAAAGAAGACTGTGCACATCCTTTCTTCGTGGGATTGAAGAAAAGAAAACAAGAAATCTCCTTTCAGATCATTTTACGCGTTAATCACTGCTTCTCAGAGAAGACATAATCGGCTTCTTTCCCCATTCTACAGTATAGACCATTCAGATACTAAATATAAGCAAATCATAAATCTGATTACTGCTACGTTGGTAGATCACCCAAATCTGCAGATCTGGGCTTTTAACGACTTGTCATTAAGTATATAGTATCTATTTTATGAATAACACAGCGTAAACCAGCAGAAGGGAAATATATTTAAATATTAAAATGCTTCGCAGAAAACGAAATAAGTTTGTAAACATATACTTTCTATGCCATTAATGTGAAGAAGAAAAGAGAAAGCAGTTGTCACCTGATGGACCGTTTCACAATTTCTCGATAACTCCTCAGAGAATATGTACTCGGCTTCCTAACTCCTTTAATAGCATTTACGATTGCTTGTATACAGTAGCCGCAAATTATGCTAGAATCATAGTTTATCTCCACATCTGTGTTTATGTTACTTTCATATTATCATTTTCTGCGCCGTGTGCAAATGGTCTGACACATAGAGATTGACGAAAAATAATCTTTAAAAAAATTAAGCGAATCTGGCTTAAGTCTGCTACAGATTCATCTGATGATACCTATGTATTTAATTTCCAGCTAAAATACCAGTATGGAAAAACATAATAAACAAAATGTGAAACAGAGGGCACACCACAAAGCTAAAACATCTTTCCACTTGCTTTTTTACTTTCCGTTTTTTTCTTACCTTTCACCTTCCATCTCTCTCGACGAAGGGAATACGTCCGAAACGTCTACGTAACATTGCCTTCGTCTTACAGAGATTTTAATAACATGACTTTACACATTATCCATTTCGTTATTGTTTTATATTTAATTTTCTACATTTTTATTATTGCTGTGATGCCTGGTTATTATTTACTTGACTAAAATAGGCACCTGAGTGAAAACAATACTGTGGTAGACACCATGGACAAACACGTGCGAAGCCATGCTCCTGCCTGGCAGCACGCCCAATGACTGAAACTATTTAACTTTATAGAGTACGTGTACACATAACCCACCATTCACACACACATGCATTCATAAATACATATATACATACACAAACGACATATACATGCAGACGTGTATAATATATATATATATATATATATACATATTTATACACGCGCACATACACACGCATATATATATATATATATAAAATATTTACTCGTGTATAAATCACATCCCTAATTTAATGTTAAATCTTAGTACAAAATCTTTTGGTCTTCATATTCAAATTTGATATCATAACTGACAACGTTAATTACTTTTGCTTGAGTCAACAAAACAAGCGTCCATGTTGAAACAAATTTATTCACATACAAAACTAAATCATAAACAATACTATGGAAAATAATTATTAGTAATATTGAAAACAAACAATGAAATAAAATTACGTAACGCAAGTTACAACTAGAAAACAAGGAAAAATCGCATGAAAATATAAAAACTAAATACCAAATAAAACTATATAAAATTACATTAAAACTCAAATTAAAATCAGGAAAATATTAATTACAATTCACATCAAATATCAATTAAAACCAATTAAAATTCTGGAAGAATGGTATCTTCATCACTGTGACCCTCAAAGTTCATCCCTTCTCTCTAATTGCCTCGGTTATGTCTCATCTTGGAGTAAAAGTGTCCGTTTCCTCCAAGTCGTCATTTTGGCTTTCGTAGTCCTCCCAAAAGACAGTCATCCTCTGTTGCATCCATCTTGGTAGATATTTCTATATTAAGAAATATTCTATTGAGCATCTGACACAGAATGTCACCCCACCTACGTAATAATCCACGAAGTTAACAATGATAAACTTGGTTTTTTTAAGTTGTTTCCCTTGGTCAATTCTTCCTTGTCTAAAGCCATCCAGATCTTCCATTTCTGGCACTATACTCTGTCTTTAGATGGCTTGTAAATCATGACATCTAAGGGATTTAACAAGGATATAAGTCCTCCTGGTATTACTGCCTGGACTGAGTTAATTTTGTTCACTTTCTGTTGTTTATTCTGTCTCTTATGATCACGAAAGTGGTCCAATATTAGCTGAGCTTTGTACTTTAGAAGTTCTATACTTTAGTGAACCAGATTACTAAACCCTTTTCATTCACTCAGCACTTAGGATGTTAGTCTACTCTTGCCCCAGGTGCTAGCCTCTTTCACTTTCCTATTGTTCCCTCTTGAATATCACAATTGATTTTAGTTTGTTTCCATTAGCATTACATCCAAGCACTATTGAGAAATGTGTCCTCTCATGTCCTGTTGTACATAGTAGTATAGTTTTCTTTCCTCAAGTATCAATTGTTCGGTTTCCAAGTAGATCAAAGAACATAGGACTTTCGCCCGTATTCTCTCCCTGGCTAAGTACAAAATCAAACTTTTTCATTTACTTGACGATAAAAGTATGGAAGACAGTTATCTTGTCATTAAAGTCAGGGAGTATTTTCTGATAGACCTTTGTTTTTTTTCTTTCTATCGTTGACTGAATCGATGTCTTTTCATAGATATCTATACCCTTCCGTTCCAAAGTTTGAATGAAAGATCTGTTGGTAGCGTTTTGACGAATCTGCAGCAAAGTCAGAATAAAATTATCGCCCTTTTGGTTTGTAATCCAGTCTCCTGGTTGCTTCTCCATATCCAGATAGTGAACTTCTTTTCTTCGGCACATATGAATTTGGGCATTTATAGTAGAGCTTACTTTTGCTTTCGCCAATCTCTTAAAACACCCTTTCAGCAGCTCTGTTACTATTCAACTCAGCAAGATTATAACCTGAAGCTTAACAGCAGTATTATATAAGCATGGTTTTTCCTTTTCACAAAAACAGACATTATAACAAAGTCATCACTCAAAGAAAGTTCTCACTTTTATAGAATTAGTTGTTATGTTAAAGGATTGTTTATGTAAGCTGTTTTCCTTTGTACATTGTTTATATTTAACCAGGTTCGTTAATTTGATTAATTAGCGATGCATAACCAAGGCACATTGACAAAACAGTATGTAATTAGCGGTATCACTAATGAACGTTATAACAACAGCCAACTTATCTAAACACAATTTTCCATGGATTAATAATTTTACAGTTAGATGGGCCTTTAATTAAAGAAATGAGCAAGTTATCACTGCTAATTATTAAAATAGTCGGCAAAATTCAAAGACCAGTTTTGCTGATAATCATTTTTATACATTCATATTTAGCAATTTATTCAAAATGGCTGCACTCAAAGCGCTTCATTCGTCGTATTTCTTATGATTGAAGCATAGATATTTTTCATATTATTCAGTGACATTTACAAATAAATACAGATAAACGATCAATAAGATGGGATTTGTGTTATCAATAATATATGAGTTTATTAATTTCATAAGATTTGAGTGGAATATAAAAGTTATTGTCTGGAATTTATTCAAACATGGCGTCAGATGATAACGACCGTGAGTAAACTGTAGGTAGATAGATAGGTGGCGCGAACAGAGAGAAGGTTTTGGAGTTGTCCCATGCATAATGTCCTACTCTAGAGTTATTTCAAGTAAATCAATTATAAAATCGTGCGACTTATACAGAATAGTAAATACGAAATATACGATATATGAATTTGCACCCCAGCATGGCCGTAGCCTCAAGGCTAAAACATATAAAACAATAAGAAAATAAGAAAATATTTGTATAGATATGAGTATATAATATATATATATAGAGAGAGAGAGAGAGAGAGAGGGGGGGGAGAGAGAGAATAAAAAACTTGTAGATTTAGCGGTCAATCATGGCGACACACACACACACACATATATATATACACATATATAAATATATAGATATAAATACATATATATAACATACATATAACATATATATACATATATACATATATACATGTATATATATACCTATATACATATATATATACATATATACATATATATATACATACACACACACATATATATTATATATATATATATATATATATATATATATATATATATATATATTTATAATAGGATTAGCTCGCATACGAGTAGGTATATATTTGTAAAAAATGAAGTTCGAAAATGCTGCTGTATTATACAATTTTTAATTTTTATATATACATTATAACATGTTTCAGTTCCTGAAATGAACCTTATATATAAAAAAAGACAGCTCATGCCGTCAAACACAAGAAATTCATTTATAATACACACAGATTCCGCAGTTGGGCCTTCCACATTTTCTAACTGCTGGTTTTGTGGTTGATGTTGAGTGCAGTGTAGCTTGGGTTAAAATCCTTTTCAAGGATTTTGGTTGCCGTTTACTTTTAATGATGGTGTGTTAAAAACCCTTCCCTACATCTCTACACACAACCCACTCAACAATGAGGCCTTCAACACCATACTACAAAGCACAGCCCTACTAAAGGGAGACCCAAAGATGAACCGGATCCTCGAAACACACACCATCATTAAAATAAACGGCAACCAAAATCCTTGAAAAGGATTTTAACCCAAGCTACACTGCACTCAACATCAACCACAAAACCAGCAGTTAGAAAATGTGGAAGACCCAACTGCGGAATCTGTGTCATCTTGAAAGAAGGATCAGAATTCATACTGGAACAAGGCCACCAGTTCACCATTAGAACAAACTTCACCTGCGCATCAGAAAACTTAATTTACGTCATAACATGCGCAGGCTGCAATAGGCAGTATATAGGCCATACAAAAAATAGCTTACGTAACAGGGGCGGTGCATAAATCACAAATTAGAACCCTGATTACCGCAAAATACCGGTCAGCGGACACATAGATAGATGTGCTGGAAATGTAAATCCGAAATTTACAACTAACCCGCTCTATAAATTCAGTGACAACGCACCTTCACACAACGCCAAAATAAAGAACTATATTTCATAAAAAAATTTAGACCAAGTTTAAAACCCCCTGGGCCAGGAATACTAAAACAAAAGATAAGTCCTCCGAAAAGGAGAAGCAAAATTCCACCACGGCCGCTACTTCAAACAGACACTCACTCTGACGGAAATATGCCTTAGTAAAAGGGAAAAAATTCTTTCGTGCAAATCTGACCCTGATACATACGATACAGCTACGGGTCAGACCCGATTCTGATTGGTCAACAAGTTGATGACGTCTAGCTCTGCTAGAATGGACAGGATACAAACAGGGGACAGTCATTAGTCAGAATATTGATGACGTTCTTTTCTGCTTGAATAGTCACCTAACAAGTACAGACAGGGGGCAGATCTAATGTAGCTATAAGTCGTGATTGGGCAGAATCTGGATGACGTCCCGTTCTGCTTGACTAACGAAGCGACTGGTCAAAACAGGAAACAACAAGAGGCAGTTATAATGCAGCGATTGGTCAAAATAATGATGACGTCCCGTTTATACTTTTTTTTACTACTAAGCCACCTAACGAAACGATTGGCCAAAACGTTGATGACGTCACGCTACACTGGATTGACCACCTAACAGGCATTATAAAACCGAGCACTTCACAAAAACTCACTAGAACCACCCAGCGAACATCCACCATGGGTCATCACATTTGCTTAAGGTAAAAATGAATTCCTCGCTCTTTCGGAAACATCAATCTTCTGTATTGACCGCTTTCCACCACTTTGATCTGTTTTTTGTATTGAATACGTATCGCCACCGTGGGCCACTGCATCGAACACTTTGAACATATACTTCAAACTATATATCAACTATACATGAACTATATATCAACTATACATGAACTCTAAGATGTCTCACTCCGTTGTGTATTATAAACGAATTTCTTGTGTTTGACGGCATGAGCTGTCTTTTTTATATATAACTTTTTTTGATAAGGTTCATTTCAGGAACTGAAACATGTTATAATGTATATATAAAAATTAAAAATTGTATAATACAGCAGCATTTTCGAACTTCATTTTTTACAAATATATATATATATATATATATATATATATATATATAATATATATATATATATATAATATATATATATATATATCTTTCGCGTAAGAGTCCGACGGTCCCTATCTGAAAGTTTTGATTTTCTTCCAGAGTTTTGTTTCCATGAGGAGGTTTTTCTCTCTTTCTCAAAGGCTATCATTATTTTCGAGACAGTACTTTTTGATACACCAAGCATTTTGGCTGTTTTCGTTACGCTAGTGCCTGCCATACGAGCATCCAACAATTTGACCTCTTTGAATGTCCGATAGATCTGTTATTTTAATGAGTTTTAATTATCTTTTTCTGATGACGACTGAAAAGAAACAGCAAGTTTAGCAAAACATATTAAGCAATACTAATAATAAATAAAAAAACACAAAAATAAACAAGCTTTTGACGGTTTTATAGATATTTCAAAATTGATTCTATGATTCTAAGATGCCAGGCGTTTCCATTATTTTGTCCAACCCCTGTATATATATATATATATATATATAAGCATGCATGTATATTTAGATATGTACAGGCATACACACACAAATAGTATATACCTGTAATAAAAAAATATATCTTACACCTACAACATAGGCAGTCAAGGAACGAAATAACTTAGGAATCTCCACTATACTGGAAAATAAAATGTATTCAACTGGACAATAGCAACGGACAGATATATTAACAGGAGAACAAGAATCTTTAACGCACAGGGCAAATTCTCTTGTTAGTTGCGTATCAAATATCAGCATGATTTCGACACCACCGTAGAGGTGTGTACGAATCTTAACTCACGCACATACATATACTCAACAAGCATACACACACATCACACACACATCACATACACACACATACACACACACACACACGAACACAAACGCACACATGTATATGGTGAGAAGGCAGTGAGCTGGCAGAAACATTAGCACGCCGGGCGAAATACTTAGCGGTATTTCGTCTGTCTTTACATTCTGAGTTCAAATTCCGCCGAGGTCGACTTTGCCTTTCATCTTCTTGGGGGGTCGATAGATTAAGTACCAGTTATACACTAGGGTTGATGTAATCGATTTAATCCCATTGTCTGTCCTTGTTTGTCCCCTCTATGTTTACTTAGTTGTACTTGTACTTATGACGGCGTTCACCCAGGGCGGGTTGAGTCGGCTTCTTCTCTGGTCCTGAACAATGGCGGCTCACACTCGACGGTCCTGTGCAAGGTTACTGGAGATAGCGAGCTATTCGCGGTTCATCTGCATAGACCGACCACCTGCGGACCTGAGAGTTCGGAGAGGTCCTCCTTTATCGTCGTTGCCCAGGTCTTCAGCTGTCCGCCCGTGCATTTGCGCCAGTTCGGAAATGGAGGTGGGAGGAGGACATCGCGAATCAGCTCACCTTCTGGACGCCGGGCTGCATGACCAAACCACCTTAAGCGCCGTTGTAGAAGCACCTTGTGGACAATAAAGAAATAAACGTTAGCACGCCGTTAGCACGTTAGCACGCCGTATTTCGTCTGCCGTTACGTTGTGAGTTCAAATTCCGCCGAGGTCGACTTTGCCTTTCATCCTTTTGGGGTCGATAAATTAAGTACCAGTTACGCACTGGGGTCGATGTAATCGACTTAATACCTATGTTTGTCCTTGTTTGTCCCCTCTATGTTTAGCCCCTTGTGGGTAGTAAAGAAATAGGTATTTCGTCTGTCTTTATATTCTGAGTTCAAATTCCGCCGAGGATGACTTTGCCTTTCATCCGTACGGGGTAGATAAATTAAGTCCCAGGTGCGTACAGGGGTCCATCTAATCGACTGGCCTCCTCCCTAACACTTTCGGGTTTTGTGCCTAGAGTAGAAAAGAACATGTACAAGGTGAGAGATAGTGAGGGAGAGGGAAAAGACAAAGACGCGTTCAGGAGGAGATAGAAAGGCACATATGTTTTATAGCTTAACGTTCATAGTTTAACGTGGAAATGTACTCGAGTGTCCAATACACTTTCACATGGTATGTATGAGAAAAATTGGCTTCGCTACTGTTGTTATCTATTCACAGTTTTCACTGAAGATCACAGATAAAGTTCTCGATATGTATATATATATATATATATATATATGGTGTGTGTGTGTGTGTGTGTGTGTATCTATATGTTTCTATATATGTATGTGTATTTATATATGTACTTAGGGACATAAAAAAATGTGTCATCAACAATAATACATGTTATATATGTGTGTGTATGTGTGTTTGTGTGTGTGTGTGTGTGTGCGTGTGTATCCCTACATAAATATATGTGTTTATATATGTGTATTTATTTATGTATGTATGTCTGAATGGATGGATGAATGTGTATATATATATATATATATATATACATGTATATGCTATGCCATTCTTTCATGCATATACATTTTTATATACATTGCACATAAGTATATTTACATATATACATACATACATACATACATACATACATACATATATGCATGTGTATATATATATATCCATATATATATATATATACATATATAAATATATATATAATATATATATATATATATATATATCCATATATACAAAGAAAAAAATATGCATGCATACTGCAGACAGGACAGAAAAATCAATAATCTTCGTTCTAACTGATTCTTCTGATTTTAGAGAAAACTTCTTTTGGAAAGAAACTGTGATGAACAAGAAGAATATGAAGGAGGAAAAATCTTCGACTTGGCCAAAATCTTTTTTCTGTTTTTTTTGTTTTTTTCACTTTTATCTTTCCAGTTCTGTTTGAAGAAGAGGAGACAGAAGGACTGACAGTAAATACAGCAAAAGTTAACAGCGACAACAACAAATTCTACTACTACTACTACTACTACTACTACTACTACTACTACTACTACTACTACTACTGCTGCTGCTGCTGCTGCTACAAGTGAGAAAACAAAGGGAAAAATCAATAGAGTGCTCTTTGAGATGATTGCAATTCCTCTATGTAGGTGATAATTCTGGTAGAATCAATTGGAGAGAGAAAAATTGAGGAATATGGAAGAAAAGGGCAAAAAAAAAGAAAAATAGAGAAGAAAAAGAAAAAAATTGAACGAAATAAAGAAATCATCTGTTGACCCCCAGGACACTTTTGGAAGCAAACAGAAGTTTACTATTGTTGTTGTTGTTGTTGCTGTTGTTAGACGTCATTATCATTACCATCACGACGACGACGACGACCACCACCACACCACCATCATCACCACAGCCGCCGTCTCCACTACCACCACCATCACCTCCGAAACCATTTTCCTCTTCCTTCTTCTCATCGCCATCCTTATCTTTGTCATTGTTTTCGCCATTTCGCTTCAGCAAATATATTCCAAGCCTGCATGTGTATGTATGTATGTATGTATGTATGTATGTATGCATTGTTTTTATGTGTATCTATGTATGCATGTATGTATGTACGTATGTACGTATATATATGTGTGCGTATATATATATACTCATGTATGTATATGCATATGTATATATATGCGGACTGTATATGTGTATGTTTATAATTCTTTCTAAAGCTTGCACTTTTTTTTTGGGGGGGGGAAGAGGGGTTGCTCGTTTACATCGACCCCAGTGTTCAACTGGTATTTTATTTTATCAAACCCAAATTTCGAAAGGCAAAATGGACGCACACACACACACACACACACAACATTTACATGGATGTGTTTGGGGGTATATATGTGTAGGAAGAGACAGACAGAGAGAGAGAGAACTCTGAGTTACCAAAGTGCAAGATACCAAAGTAATTCAAAGCAAACCGATAACTGCGATTTTCCATTATTACTGCTTGAGGTTTGGTCATTGTCATGTGTAAGAGCGGAAACCGCTACCCAACCCAACACGAGAGAGCACGTGTATAACATCTATATATATAAAACTGTAGTTGTGTGAGTGTCTGTCCCCTTCGATTTAGATTCCTAACTACTCCCACATTTTGCGGTGCAGTTTAACCAAATTCGGATCTTATAGTCGTGATTCATATCGAGCCTGTTTGAGTATTAGCGCGTTCTACGATGAGTCTACGATTTTAGAAATAATTTAACATCATTTTTTATTCCATTTTAATGCATAATTTTTCGTGTGTCGATGGCGGCGGAGTTGGCATCCATGGTCACACCTGCACCTGTTTGCTTCTCCCCCTTTTTCCCTCCCTCGTGAAGCTGTGGGGAAGGGAGTGTAAGGAAATCAACGTCGTAAAGCGTTGTCAAGGAGACCAGCGTTCTTTTAGAACAACGACTTCATGGCTTGAAGACACCAAAACAGAAATGGCTAAGAAAGCCCGAATTGGCATCTATAAGGGAAGTAACTCTAAAAATGCTTATATAGTTATTTCCCTTACAAACCCGAGCAACGCCGGGCGATACTGCTAGTATAACATAACTTTAGAAATAGCACGACTAAGACAGCCTGTATAATTATACCTGAAGCTGCGATGGCTTTTTTCGAAAGGAAGCAAAAAAATTTGTACATAAACGCAAAATTAAATTGGCTGCACTTAAACATCTACATCGGGGATCTTTTTGTCCGACTCTCTAACATATTTCAATTCACCACCCTTTCCCGTTAAACTGATGGGACATTGTTATATATAAAATATGATATGTTAGCAAAAATCATGAAATAAGTCTATTTTGTTCGCTTCCATTAATATTCATTTAAATTTCAACGCTCTATTTTAAATAATTAAACGTTATATGTATTTCAGCCGCACTAGACGGAAGAAAATATGGCAAGTCAATAATTTTCTCTCTATTTCAAAGAAGTGTGTTTTCTGATTTAATGTTCATTTTTACTAAACAAAATGAGTCCATGAAGAAAATTACTTTCGATGTTTTTTCAAGTTCAATGAAATTTTTTCTCCTTCTTTCAAAATTTGGCCTATTTTAGTCGATAGTAAGAACTAACCTACTTTGGGTTATTTAGAGCAAAAAATCGAAATTTTCTAGTGACTCTACTCTGCAGATTGATCAATTATGAATATTTTATATATTTTGTCTACTAAGATATTTCAGTAAAAATATGTGTTCAAATGATCGTTCGATTGGCTAAAAATTGTGAAGTTTTTAAACGTTTTGAACCGACATCATCGGTAAAAATATTCACGGATCTTGTCTCCAGACAAGACCAACCAACCACCAACCAACCAACCAGCCAATCAACGATGTTAGTAATAAACATGCATGGACTTTACCTCTCGGCCAGAGATATACTTTTGTCTAATAAACAGTAATATGTATTATCTGATAATGTACTGAAAATATTAATTCTTAAATTTAAAAATAACTGTCCAAGATTTCACTAAAAACATTATTTTTCTTTTTTTGTCTTTTCTGTGCTAAAAATATTTTGATGCTGTCTCAAAAATGCATGGATTTCTATTCATACTCAATGAAGCAAAACGGAAGCGTTTCATTGAATTTTGAATTCACAGCGTATTTATTTTTCTTGTAGTGTTTTTTATATATATTTTTCCAGCGATATACCTCATAACAAACTGTTCGAGTAGAAAATTGCGGTCGATTTTTCTTTCTATTTTTTTTTTTTTTTTGTTCTTTTCAAGTTCAACATGTCAAAAGCAATGTGACGTAGAAAGTGAACCAGAAAGCATTGTTATTGCAGTTAGTTGCTAAACAACGTCATTTTGAATCAATGTCATTTAATCTATGTTCATATATATAAACAAATATATAAATGCTGGAAAATAGCTTCGTCTGACGGATAAATCTAACCTCAATAATATTTTTAAAAGCCCACAACGGGGAAAAAGTATGTGAAGAAAGAAAGATGAATGATTATGAATCCTTTGTTATATATTTGGTATAGGATCAAAAGAACGACACATATTCTTATGCCGAGTGTCTCTCTTATTTGTCGCCAGCGTCTTGCAGAATCAGAATAAACTCTTGCCAAGTTGAAAACCAATTTTCAAAAACATCCTTAATGTTCGTATAAATATCTCTAGTATATTCTAAGCAGATGCTGGAAACATAATCTCAAAAGAAAAGTTTTCTCATATCTATTTTTACTCCGAAAGATGAGCATTCGATCTTCAGAAAAGAAGAGTGTCATAAAAAAGAAAGAAAAACTCGTTTTTAATTCGGTTTTCGTGCTTTTCCTCAACTATGGTCTTGAATGTTGGGTAATTATCGAAAGAGTACGACTGGGAATATAAGCAGCTGAAGATTTCTGGGGTAACGCTACTCGATAGGATGCGCAGCTCAGGGATGTAGGAGTCTTTTCAGGTCGAGCTGTCATTTCTCTGCATTGAGAGATTACAACTCTAATACTAAAGACGTGATTAGAAAGTCGTAGAAGAGAATCACTACCGGCAGGAACCTAGGATCAGACCATGATTAGGAAGGTTGGGTAATGTCCGCAGAATCAGTTGGGCATGGTTGGTAATCCAGCTGAAAAGTGTTATGTCGGTTGCTTCCGGCAGGACCTTATGGAGGAGGTGTTTGAGAACTCCACACCAAGACCATCCCATGAATGGATGGAAGCACTCCGTCGGTTTCGACGACGAGGGTTCCGGTTGATCCGAATCAATGGAACAGCCTGCTCGTGAAATTAACGTGTAAGTGGCTGAGCACGCCACAGACACGTGTACCCTTAACGTAGTTCTCGGGGATATTCAGTGTGACACAGAGAGTGACAAGGCCGGCCCCTTGAAATACAGGTACAACAGAAACAGGAAGTAAGAGTGAGAGAAAGTTGTGGTGAAAGAGTACAGCAGGGATCACCACCATCCCCTGCTGGAGAATCGTGGAGCTTTTAGGTATTTTCGCTCAATAAACACTCACAACGCCCGGTCTGGGAATCGAAACCGCGATCCTATGACCGCGAGTCCGCTGCCCTAATCACTGGGCCATTGCGCCTCCACTATCCCATGAATCACTATTCATGGGAGGAGAAAATGGATAGATGGACGGATTAATGGATGGATTGATAGATTAATGGATGGATTGAGGGATAGAAAAACAATAATCATATTCTCCAGACCCTCTTTTCGAATTATTATAGTCGTACGTAACCAAAATTTACAGATGCCTACTCTCGGTCGTAAAGTTTAGATAATAGCTTTGTCTGGCCATTATTCCGAATACACAGCAACAAAACGCCCTGACTTCATGCAAATACATTCATACAGCCAGGTTTTCATATATACCCCGTTGCCAATGGTTCTCCGCATTGCAAACTTGTTGAATATACATCCGACAATTGGTTTAAAAGTTCACACACACATACACATACAAACATTCGCACAACTCTGAAGTAACTAGACTTGATGAGAACATAAACGGATTGGTTACTTGTTTCACTGGAACCGGTGAAGTGAAATAGACGCTTCTGAGGAAACCTTGATAAAAGTAGAAAATCGACTAAGGCTGTTTATTTCTATTTCTTTTTCAATCTGTGGAGAAATTAGTATGCCTGAAATGTTTGTAATGTCTACTAGATAAGTTTATATATAAGTGTATGTATATATATGTATACACAAAACACACACACACACACACAAGCACACACACAAGCACACACACACACACACACACACACACACACACACACACACACACACACACACACACACACACACACACACACACACACTGGACATAAAATGCCGCTTCAGCACGATGAATAGATATTTAGGGATCTAAAAAACGCAGTTCGGAAAATTACTGACTACATTCGGAATACACCACCCTAGAGCTAAGAGACACACACACATGTATATATATATATATATATATATATATATATATATATATATATATATATATATGTATGTATGTATGTATGTATGTATGTGTGTGTGTGTGTGTGTGTGTGTGTGTGTGTGTGTAAGTATGTGTCTGTTAAATTCTGAAGGTTGAAGAGTGAAGGGGAATTGATGCGAATAGAAAATTATTCTGAAGTAATCAGAACTGGTGTGAAAGTGAAAGTAGAAGCAATCAAACGTCTGAGTGATTAGTATAATATGACATCATGAAAACAATCTTTTTAAAAGGAAGCAATAAAGTACAAACTTGACACTAATTACACCACGGAAGAAGGATTAGATAAGAATACAGCAGCACAAAAGGTAGGAAAAAAACCCCAACAGAACATGAAAGTAAAACATGAAAAAAAGATGATAAAATCCAACCGGAAATCGCAAAGCAAAATAAGTAAAACATGGAGGGAAAAATCTCGTCATAGTCAGTAGTCTGTAAGACAGGAGAGTAACAGAGTAAAGTAATATATAAACCAATAAAATGCTGTAAATTAGCAGAAATGGCAAATGTAATGTTGCCACCTACCGCCGTGGAGGCTGTGGTGATTGTGATACTGTGGTATGGTCCTCTGTTATTCAGCCACTTTAATCGTAAAGCTTGTGGCGGTGGTGTTACGGTTGTTAAATTTACTTCACGTTCACCTTTGTTGTTGATGTTGCTTTTCTTCTTCTTTTTCCAATCAGGACTCATGCCATTAGCCACAAAGTATAATCTCTAATTCGAGCCTACTCTAAGCTACTAAGAATGCGTGTGGCATCTTGAAGATCCACCCACCACATGTGATAGACTGGCGGTTGTACGGGCGCGAAAGCTACGTTGTTATCCTCATTCCGTAAACGGTGGCTTTTAATGGGTGGAGAGCTGAACCATCCTGGGGTACAGAGGATTCGCAATCTAGACTAGGGTCTGAAAGTTTACCACTCCATAGTGGGTTACACCATGGTTCCTCTGCTTTGTGGAAGAAGTAGTAAGAAAGAGTGAGAGAAAGTTGTGGTGAAAGAGTACAGCAGAGTTCAGCCCACCCTCCAGTCGGAGCCTCGTCGAGCTTAGGTGTTTTTGCTCAATAAACACTCGCGACGCTCGGTCTGGGAATCGAAACCGCGTTCTTACGACCGAGAGTCCACTGCCCAAACCACTAGGTCATTACACCCCCTGTTGCAGTTGCCACGCACGCAGCCTGTTTGCTTTCTTTGTTGTTTTTGTCGAACATAAATGTTTTCACAACGCTGTGTCACTTTAAAACCGAAGTTCGAATACTCCCGAGAGTCAAGTTTGCTTTTTATCGTTCAGGGATGTGTGTTTCTGTGTGCGTGCGTATGTCTGTGTGTGTGTGCGTATTTGTATGTCTGTGTTTGTGTCCCCCACTGTCACTTGACAACTGATGTGGAAGTGTTTATGTTGAAGTGTTGAAGTGTAACTTAGCGGTTCGGCAAAAGTGATCGATAACATAAGTACTAGGCTTACAAAGAATAAGTCCCAGGGTCGATTTGTTTGACTAAAGGCGGTGCTCCAGCATGACCGCAGTCAAATGACTGAAACAAGTAAAAATAAGAGTTAAAGAATCATTTTTGTTATTTTTATTGTATTATGGATTTTGTGTGAGTTCGAGTCTTGTTTTACATTTTATATGTGTGTTTTTGTTGATTTTCTTGTCCCACTTTGTTATCACGATGACCAGAATCTTAAGGGACTGGTCAACCGTTTTCATTGCTTGCCATATGTGTTAACATTCTGAGGAAAATGTGAAAATTTTTCTAAGAAAGAGAAAACATTTTCAAGACGGCTTCGTTTTTGCCGGGCAGCTGGCGAGGAAGAGAGAAAAGTAAGAAAGTTTGAAGGTGAAAGCACAGCAAAAACGTTTTAAAAATCTTTTTACTTTTTTATTCCCATCGACCAAAAATATAGACACCCGGAAAAGACAGAACAACACAATAGCAGGCGAGAACAAAATAGGGTTAAACTTAATATAGAGTAACATCTTTTATCGCAAACAGCACAGAATGTCATTTTATACAGATTCATACCTTTGAAAAAGAATGGATACCTTCAGACCAAATTAAATTAGAACGGATACCTTCAGACCAAGTTGAATTCTGCTTACAAAGTATCTGGGAAGACATAAATATTGTTTGCCAACATCAGCCAATTTGGGTATTTGAACGTTATTTTTCACTCTGAATTCGCAGCTCGGAAGCGACTCACACTCCAACGTAGAGCTGAGGATTTTACACTGATGCCATTCTGTCTGCGACGGAGAGGGGTCCGGGTAATATTCTCGAACATATGATCAGAACTAGACATATTACACGTGTATATGTAAATCTCCACCGTCCTTTGTGCACTATGCGATCCTTGCAGTCACTGAAGAAATTATTACCATTGTAATTATTACTGTCGTCGTCGTCGTCATCATCATCACCATCCCATCATCATCATCATCATCATCATCATCATCATTTTCTTCTTCTTCTTTTTCTTCTAATTATTATTATTATTATTATTATTATTATTATTATTATTATTATTATCATCATCATCATCATCTCTTTATCACAGGTTTTGTTGGCGCTCCTGGAGTCTTGCATAAGTAGCGGGTTTGCTACCTGCAGCTTACGGTACCATGCTATTCATTCTTTTCAACTACCTCATACTTTCCTGATTATTCTGGCCGTGCCAAGGTGGCAAACCTTTTGTAACAGTTCTACTGGTCACTCTATTCCAATTTCCTTTATATTCCTCTTAATACCTTCTGATACTGTTCCCAATGATCTAACAATAATTGGCACTATCTTTACCTTCATTTTCCAAAGCCGGGCTATTTCGTACTTAAGAGGGTTGTATCTATCTATCTATCTTTTCGCCTTCCCTTTTGGCTATCCGTGGGTCAAAGGTGCACGCAACATCAATTATATAAGCATATGTGGTGCACCTTGCCGACCATCACTATGTCCGGTCTATCAATCTCTAGCACTTGAATTCTTTGGATTGGGAAATCCCAGAGGATTTTGTTAGTCTCCGACTCTGCCCCTATCATCATCATCATCATCATCATCATCATCATCATCATCATCATCATCATCATCATTATTATTATTATTATTATTATTATTATTATTATTATTATTATTATTATTCCTTCCGATGCCGATGGACGTACGTGAATCAGCTCCGTGAATTTGACACCAATTTCATTGGAAATCTATTGTTAGGTTTGAATATTTTTTAATATTTTTGTAGCCAAACCGACCGGCTTCTTGCGGAGCTCGTCGGTTGGGCGAAATTTTGCCCCATTCGGGGTGAAATTACGTTTGAAAATTTTGAACATTTGACATTTTTCAACATTTTGAATATTACAACAAAAAAACATGGCTATGAAGCGAACAGTTGGCTGTTCCTTCCTTCAAGATACATCCCTCCGCAAACACACACAACTCGTACAAAACACCACTTCACGCCTTAAAAGGCAACAAAGATTCTCCTTCCGAACCGCAGAGCACGAGCTCGGTTCAAAAGGAGAATGCAAGCCAGGACGTCGCGTTCGACGTAATTCTCGATTTTCCCCCTCTGCCTTCACCCAATGCTTTGGTACGGAAGGAGGAGGAAGAAAAAACAATTACAAAAATCATCACAAACATTGACACGGAGAAAAAAGAAAAAAACTTCCAACAATTTTGCTTCTGCTGCGAAGCAAATTTCGGAGGAAGTTAAGATAACTCTAGAAGATGTGAAAAGAGCGAAGGAGTTGTTAAGGAAGGATGGCAATGGTATCTTCCTCAATACTCACAAGAGGTGATTGAAAGCACAAACAAGGAAACAATAATTTACAAAGTTTTCGACACAGAAAAACTAAAAAGAATAACAAATGCCACACCCCAACAGTTGGAGATAGCTCTAAAGCCCATTTGGGCCCAAAAGAGCTACGTAACCAAGGGGAAGCGTTTTGGAACCGTGGAGGTTCGCTTCCCAACAGAGGAGCTTGCAAGGGCGAACGCCATTTCGCCCTTGCAAACTGAGAATTTGTTACTAGTTCCGACCCACCTCGGGGCGAAGAGTAACAAAAATAAAAATCGACCTCGCACCCCCTGAGCTAGATATGTCATGGCTGGTGGCAGCTGTCCTCTATGATATAGAGGACACTACCACCATTCTAGATGTCAGGAGAGTGAGGGCGAAAAAACTGGTTGGGGATGGGAGTGCTGCTTCTTGCGCAAATTCAGCAAGAGAATATAAGTAAAGTCCCTGATTTCGTAAGTTTGCCGGACGGCACCAGGCTAAACGTTGCTGTGGAGGGGCGAAAGCCAAAATGTTTTCTCTGCAGCAGCGAAAGCCACTTAAAGAGGGACTGTCCATTCACAAAAAGAGGATGGAGGCTTTCAGCAAGAGGCAGGCAGCAGCAACAACAACAACAACAACAACAACAACACAAGCAACAACAACAGAACAACACAAAAACAGCAAGAAACACCAAAGGCTGCCACACCACCAACACCATCACCAACACCAGCACCAAGACGAACAACACCACCTCCAACAACAACAACCACCACCAAACCAACACCGACAACCACCACCAAACCAACCCGACACCAGTACCTCGAAGGTCGACAGCAGCGACATCAACAGTAACAGGAGCAGCGGCACCACCGATACCGGCGGAACCAAAAACTTTTCGTCCTGCTACTGAAGCAGACCCCTCAACCATTCCTTTGCCGGATGAAGAGATCTCGGATTGTGCGAGCTCTGATTCCAACAAAGGAGAATGGAACATAGTGCCTCCAAAAAAGAAAAAGGAAAAAAACAAAAAGATTTACAGGGGAAACACGAACAAATAGTACTTCCCAACATCAACAACAACATCAACAACAACACACACTCACAACAACAACAACAACAACAACACTTTCGACACACTACTGCCACACCACAGACACACAAACACAGACACAAACAAACAGACACAATTACAGACACGATTACAGCAGTGAATACAAAAAACCAGGAACTGGTTGAGTATTTGAAAAACAAAACAAGCACAAAAATTACAGATTTCATAATACCTACACACAACACACCACCAGCACACATTCTCACAATAAAATAAACAAAACAGTTTACAACGAAATAAAACAAATATTCCCTAACGATGTGGATCGTTAGGGAAAAGTTTCTCTCAGAAACTTTACAAAAATATTATTGAAGCACCCGTGCAAAAGCACAAGGGAGCCACCCCCACCACCAACAACAGTAAGTAGAGCCTTTTTTCTCCTTTTTTTCCCCCTAACTTTTGAAACATGGCAAATCTTAGAATCGGTTGCTTGAATGTGAGAGGCCTCGGGTCACCTTGGAAACAGGGTCACCTGTTAAACGACCTGAGGTTCATGATGTGGATGTAGCAGCCATCAGTGAAACCAGGCTCTCCGACCCGCAGGAACTCGCAGCCCTTTTCGGCGGATACGAGATATTTCTATCTCCGTGTCGGCCGGGAGCGGGCGGTGGTGGTGGTACTGCGGTGTTGTTTCGGAAGGGCCTGGACCTGAAAATAAGGACAGTCTCTTGGATCCGGAAGGTAAGTTGGTGGTCCTCGACGTCGACGGTAGTGACGGCGGGGTGCTTTCAGACTGCTGGCTGCCTACGCTCCGACAGGAGCAGGGCAGTCGGATTATTTCAAACGTCTGGAAGTTTTCCTGGGAACGTCACGCACTCTAGTACTAGTTGGGGATTGGAACGCTGTCTTAGACGAACGTTTCGATCGGGTGGGCAGGGGAGCGTCTGATAGGAGAGGGGGAGGGTGCAAGAGCCTCGCCAACCTACTCGGCCGCTTTCAGCTGTCCGACAGGTTTCGACTAGACAACCCGAATGTGCCAATGTGGACTTGGACAAACCGCATCGGGTCGTCTAGATCGTACTTAGATAGAGTGTTTTGTAGGCCAGCGGATAAGGACAGCGTAGGGTGTCCACAATTCCACCTAGTCGAATATACGGACCACAAATTAGTGATCTGTACGGTCGACTTAGATAGGCTACATAGACAGGGACCCGGCTACTGGAAGCTGAACGCGTCGTTAACGGCGTGCAAAGCTTACAGAGACCGGATTAGTTTACTAGTTAAGCGGGCGCTCACGGGGGCATCATCAACAACAACTGGTGGTTTGCCCTCAAGAGAGCAATTAGAGTAGAGTCGATTAGGTATAGTAAGACTCTAGCTATTGAACGTAGGAAGAGAGAGCGGGATTTAGTTAAGAAACTAGACGAGGCTCTTGACACTGGCATCGCGACCGACGTGTTGGCGGCAAGGTTGGCCCTCGACCAACACTTCGACGCCAAACACGAAGGCTGCGTTGTCAGAGCTAAGGCACGTTCGCTAAGCGGGGAGGGGACTAGAGCCGCTCGATGGGCCCGCGTGGCGGAGGCGCGAAGCGAGGCAACAGAGCAACCATTCGGTCTTTGGTGGACCAGAACGGGCGCGAGGTTACCCAACCGAAGCAGATGTGTACGGTGCTTCAGCGGCACTTTGCTCAACTGTTTGGGACGAGCGGTGGAACGGACACCAACGGTACAGACTTCGGTGTGTACCTGGACGGACTGCCGCAACTCTCGGACAGCGAGGCAGAGTGCTGCGAAGGACCGATATCTGCTGGGAAGTACAGGAAGCGATGAAGAGTTGCACGAGAGGTAGATCGCCGGGTTTGGATGGTCTGCCCTACGAGCTTTACTTTTCAATGCCAGACTTGTTTGCGGACCTGTTGGCAAACGTCTACTGCAACTGGCAGCAAAACGGGAGAATTCCTGCTTTTGTCTGTCGAGGGGTGGTGGCTTTGCTAAAGAAGGACCCAAACAAGGGGGACGTTATAGGGAATTTCCGGCCCATCACTCTGCTCAATGCAGAGTTGAAGATTTTGGCCAAGGTGCTAGCCAAGAGATTGGCGCTTGTCGTGGACAAGCTGGTCGGCGGGACGCAGACATGCGCCGTGCCGACCAGGTCGATACACGACAACCTCCATCTCATGCGCTACATCATAGAGAGGGTGGGTAACGACGCTGGCGCGGGTGGGGCTTTGATCAACTTGGATCAGAGTAAAGCCTTCGATAGGGTCGACCATCGGTACCTGGCAGCTGTCCTCAAGGCAGCCGGCTTCGGTCCAGTCTTCCGCGGGTGGATCGCTGCTTTATACAGCAACATCTGCTCGGTGATACGGGTGAACGGTCACCTTTCGGAACCGTTCGACATCTCGCGTTCGGTCCGCCAAGGATGCCCTCTCTCCTCCCTCTTGTACATTTTGACTCTCGAGCCATTACTGCGCAAGTTGGAGGCTTTGAGGGGCATCCCGCGCGATAGGAGGCGGAAAAACGTGTCTGCTTATGCCGACGACGTCACCGTGGGGTGGTTGTCGAGCCACAGGCACATTGCCTGATTGGCGAGACGCTAAACCAGTACGAAGCGGTGACAGGGGCAAAGATTAACGCGGAAAAGTCTGTGGGCTTGCAACTGGGCACCTGGAGAGGCAAGCCCATGCCGTCCAACAGCGTCGTAGGGCGCTGGACAGACGGACCCGTAAACTGCTCGGGGTCTGGTTCGGTCCGGACCTCCAGGTGGATAAGAACTGGGAAGAGGTGACGAGCAGGGTGGCACGTCTCACCCAGAAATGGGCCGAGAGGAAGCTGTCCCTGAAAGGTCGAGCGGAGGTGGCGAATGCGTACATCGCATCCGTCATCTATTACCGCTTGACCGTCGTCCCTTGTCCCGACCGCTGGTTGGCCAAGCTGGTACGCCTGCTCTTCGACTTTTTGTGGAAGGGTCAGGTGCCACTGGTCAGGCGATCCATCTGCTGTCAACGACCGCTGAACGGAGGCCTTGGATGAGTGGTGCTGCTGTTGCGTGTTGCGCAGACATGCGCTCAGGCTGCGGCATCTCAAGCGCTTCCTAGACGGTGAACAGGTGTGGTCGTCTTTTGTCAGACGCGATTTTCCGCAGCTCGTCTCTTTGACGGAACTGCAGACCTGGATCAAACGTAGACCGAGAAAGGGCGCTTGGCACCTCGAGTGCCGTCAAGCCCTCTCCGCCCTCCGCCAGGCGGGCAATGCGGTCGGTTACAGCTCCACTCTAGCGTTCTATAGAGGGTTAGTGGAGGAAAAATGCGACGACGTTCTCGGGGAAACTCTAGGCGTTGAAGAAGATGACGAACTGTGCGGTCTGTTCGGGAGGACTTTCGGGCCGGGGCCGATGGATAATTTCCAGAGGTCTCTCGCTTGGCAGTGCTACCGAGGGGCTCTGCCTGTTCGAGATAAACTCTACCGGCACGGAAGTGCCGTCAGCCGGGCCTGCCCGAGGTGTTGCCAGGACGACGAAACCGTTCTGCACGCACTCGTTCAGTGCCCGAGTATTGCTGAAATATGGGTTTATGTCGAACAGCTACTGTCACGTATAGGACGGATCCGACTATCGGCCGAATCCATAGTGAAGATTGCCCCGCCGACCTCCTTAACAAGGAGGGCGAGGCCGTTTTCTTGTGCCTTGTGGCTGTGGCGAAAGAGAGTGTGTGGTGGACTCGTTTGAAAGGGCTAAAGTCAGACACTTTCCTCTTTGGTCAAGGCCTCATCAACTTTTTCAAGTTTCACTTGAAAAGGAAGATGAGGTTAGAGAGGAAAGTGCTGTCCGATAGCAAGTTTTATGAAAGGTGGGTGAATTGTGCGAGACTGGCCTGTATAAATGGACCAGTTCTCAGGTTCGCCGCCTGTGATTTCAAAGAAAAAGGTAATGTAAAAGGAGAAGAAAGGGGACTCTCTACACCCCTTTTTTTGACCAGGCTCCCGTTGGCTTTTGTAGGGTTTTTTCCACCAGGAACCTTTCGAAACGTCTCCCCTTTTGGGAGTTTTTCATTGTTGAATTTTATAAGTTGTTATAAAGATTTTTACTCGATGTTTTTAAAAAAAACGGCAAAACCCTTTGTAACCTTTCGTCCTGTCTTGTCCCTTTATGTAATCATGCGTGTCAGCCCTTGTGGCCAATAAAAAAGAATTGATTATTATTATTATTATTATTATTATTATTATTATTATTATTATTATTATTATTATTATTATTATTATCATTATTATTATCATTGTTATTGTTTTTGTTGCTGTTATTATTATCATTATTATTATTATTATTTTGTTATTATTATCATTATTATTATTATTATTATCATTATTATTATCATTATTATTATTATTATTATTATTATTATTATTATATATTATTATTATTATTATCATTATTATTATTATTATCATCCTCATTATGATTGTTATTATTGTTGTTATTATTATTACTATTATTATTATTATTATTGTTTTTGTTGTTATTATTATTATCATTATCATTGTTATTATTATTATTGTTGTTGTTGTTGTTGTTGTTATTATTATTGTTATTATTATTGTTGTTATTATTATTATTATTATTATCATCATCCTCATCATTATTATTGCGGCGGTGACGCTGATGAATATGACGACGTTAAAAACATGAATAAAAACAAAAAAACATGAAATAATGTTCCTAATAATTTATTAGATTTGTTCTAATAGAAAGAAAAAAAAAGCATCTGCCATGAAAATAACACAGTCATAAAACAATATATTGCTTTATGACGACACACACACACACACGCACACACACACGCACACATACACACACACACCACATACACACACATATATAGTTTTATATATATGTATATAATATGTGTGTGTGTGTGTGTATGTGTGAGGGGAGTTGAACAACAAGAACACTAATAATAATAAAAATAACAACAAGAACAACAAGAACTACAACAAGAACACAACAACAACAACAACAACAACAACAATAATAATAATAATAATGATAATAATAATAATAATAATGATGATGATAATAATAATAACAATAACAATGATAATACTTCTGTTTTGGCAGTAATTATACGTTTCATAGAGATAATAACAGAGAATTAAGAGCGAAATATTTCCTTTTCTACGTAAATTAGAAAGGTAGAAGATAAAAAAGAAAGTAAAAAAAAATGATAATGGATTAAAAATAATATCCAAATGACATATTATCTTGACAACCCTGACACAAAACAAGAACAACCTATATATTCAAGAAAGACAAAACTATATATTATAAAATAAAATAAAAATAAAATATAAATATCAGGGGGAAAAAATGGAAAGAAAATGAAAAAACTAAAACCTTAGGTGTTGTGTCCTAACCGATGCAAGAGAATTAACATGGCGTCATTCCAAAAATTTGGTTTCAAATTTTGGCACAAGGCCATCAATTTTGGGGGAGGGGTTAGGTCGAGTACATCGATCCCAGTACTCAATTGGTACTTGTTGCATCGACCCTGAAAGAATAAAAAGGCGAAGTGAACCCCAACGGAATTTGAACACAAAACGTAAGGACGGACGAAAAGCCGCTGAACATTTTGTCAGGCGTGCAGATCATTCTACCAGCTCATTGCCTTCGTCACTCGAAACACTGGCTTCAAATTTTGGCGCAAAGTCAGCGATTGCTATGGAGGGTGTAAGTCGTTTGCATCGTCCTCAGTGCTCAACTACCAGTTGAGCACTGGGGGCGATGCATGAATTCGACTTCAGCGGGGTTTGAATTCAGAACGTAACGACGGGCGAGGAGCCGTTAAGCCTTTTGTTCGGTAATTTTTTCCGACATTCCCTCAATTTTGCTAACCGGTCATCTTATACATAAAATGGATGATAGATAGATAGGTGGATAGATAGACAGACAGATATATATATATATAGACAAACGTAGATAGATAGATAGGTAGATAGATAGAGATAGATAGATAGATAGATAGATAGATAGATAGATAGATAGACAGACAGATAGAGATAGAGATAGAGACAGACAGACAGACAGATACACAGTCAGATAGAGTCACTCAGAGATACAGACAAACAGAAAGACAGAGAGACAGACAGACAGACAGACAGACAGATGGATAGATTGATAGATAGATAGATAGATAGATAGAGAGAGAGAGAGAGAGAGATAGATAGATAGATAGATAGATAGATAGATAGATAGATAGATAGATAGATAGATAGACAGAGAGAGAGAGAGACTGAAAGATATATAGAGAGGCATGGATAGACGGATGGACAGGCAGACAGCCGTAGATTTAACAGTCCCAGTACACACGTTCACAATCACACTCACGCACGCACGCACGCGCTCACATGTACACGCCCGCACGCACGCACATACATATGCACTCCATCTGTTAGTAAAAATTTGTAGAATATGAAATATTAATATAAAATTAATATCACTCTAGGTGAAATAGAATGAATGAAATGGAACCCGCGATCAGTTACCATGACAACTATGCGTACGTCAATCAGCAATTTTCATAGCACAGTGTGTTATAGACAGACAGACATACAGACACCCGGACAGAATGATAGACAGACAGACAGATACAAAAATCGATTGGTAAATAGATAGATAGATAGATAGATAGATAGATAGATAGATAGATAGATAAATAGATAGATAGATAGATAGATAGATAGATAGATATATAGATACGTTTCTTTATTAGCCACACAGGGCTGAACACAGAGGGGACAAAGACACGCAGACAGATAGATAGACAGACAGACAGATAGATAGATAGATAGATAGATAGATAGATAGATAGATAGATAGATAGATAGATATACAAACAGACAGACAGACAGATAGATAGATACATAGATAGGTACACAAACAGATAGGTAGGTAGGTAGGTAGGTAGCTTGATAGATAGATAGATAGATAGATAGATAGATAGATAGATAGATAGATAGATAGATAGATAGATAAATAGAGATAGATAGATAGATAGTTAGATAGAGAGATATAGATAGAAAGAGAGATAGAGAGATAGATAGATAGATAGATAGATAGATAGATAGATAGATAGATAGATAGATAGATAAATAGATAGATAGATAGATAATTAGAATAATGGACAGAAATATTGACAAAAGACATTACATTATAGAAAAGACCGAGAGAAAGAAAGAGTAGAGATAGAAAGAGATGGTGAAAAAGAGACAGACAGATAGAGAGAGACAGAGAGAGGGAAAGAGACTAGCGAAGGTGAGAAAAATATATAGACAACTATTTAAAACATACGATATGATATATCCTTGGCTGGGTGTATTTACCTCACAAGTGAATAAAGAAACGTGATTTACATGCTAATTATACAGCAATAAACACTTCTTAGCAAGGATGTTTGTCTGGAGTAGTCGTCTAACGTCCTCCTACGCACAACTCAAACAGCTTTCATTATTACACACATACACATAAATATATGCATGCATATTACACACACACACACACAACACACACACACACATACATGCATTTATATATCTCTCTCTATATATAAACGGCAGTTTGTCTGTCTGCGTGTCTGTGTGTCTGTTACGTTGTACCCTCACCCTGACCACGGCTTTCAACCGATTCTGATGAAACTTGACACACACATAGCCCAATGTCATAATTCAAAACTAACGCAGCGAAAATTTTGAAAAGTTCCCCCAGTTTTGAAAAAAATCGATAAATTCGACATGGGGTCGAGAATCAGAAACACAAACCACAGACTGTCTAGGGGCGCAACTCAACCTTTTTAACTCTCAAAAAAAATTTACCATCATTTTTTTTTCCATTTTTTTGCTATTTTTTGGCTATAACTCTCTAAAAATGCTTTATAGTTATTTCCCTTACAAACCCGAGCAACGCCGGGCGATACTGCTAGTATATATATAAATGCATATGTATAAATGCAAATGTGTGTATAATGGTGCAAAAGAGAGGAGTGAAACTAGAAGCTAGGAGATGAGATGAGGAGCAGTGGTTTGGCCTCTCTGGTGACAGCAAGATTCGATGGAAGGTGATTTTGAGGACTTTACCCTAGCGGTCTTCTCAAGAATAACTGGGTAAAGATGAGATGGAATGTAAAGGTGTGTATACTATAAATCGTGCCGATTTATTATAGCTTACCTTTCGACTTAATTTAGAACATGGTTGAGACCATAAAATAGGATTTGACTACACCTCCATTAAGAGCACAGTTTAAGCTATCTTTTCGTGGAAGAAGGTTTATGTTCCTATAACTTGTGTTAATTCTGTAACCCTTTAAAATGGAAGATAAGAAAGTTCATTTTCGGCGTTTGATGTTTTGGGAACCAGACAAAAATTGCTGAAGCTCGGCTTGGATGTGTTCCCCCACCCTGCATATTCACCAGATATTTCTCCTTCGGATTCCCACTTGTTCAGGTCTTTGCAGAATAGTCTTAATGGTAAAAATTTCAATTCCTTGGATGACGTAAAAAGATACCTTGATAAATACTTTGCCATGAAACCACCTCATTTCTGGGAAGAGGGTATTTTCAAGTTAAAAGAAAGAAGGAAACGCATTGTACAACAAAATGGTTCATATTTGGCTGATTAAAAATGTAATGGCAAGTATTTATTGACCTTTTTCTTTCCTTTAAAAATCGGCACGAACTTTCCGGACAACCCAATACATATATATATAATATATATATATATATATATATGTATATACGCATGAAGATACCTGCACCTTACAGCTTTTTCGCAGCGGATTGGATATACAACGTAATTTTCGTTACAAAAACAGCTTACGTCGCTAATATACATACATATATACGACAGGCTTCTTTCAGTTTCCGTCTACCAAATCCACTCACAAGGCTTTGGTTGGCCCAAGGCTATAGTAGAAGACACTTGCTCAAGATGCCACGCAGTGGGACTGAACCTGGAACCATATGGTTGGTAAGCAAGCTACTTACCACACAGCCACTCCTGCGCTGTGTGGTAAGTATTTCTCTAAAATAAGTATTTCTCTAAAATAAATTCACAATATTTACGGCACACACACACACACGCACGCAGGCACACGCACGCAGGCACACACACACACTCACACACACATAGAAACACATCTACATGCATGCATACACACACATAGAAACATACCCACACACACACGCACACACGCGCAAATAAACACACAAACACATACGCAACATACGCACACACACATGCATGCACGCACGCATTTGTCTGTAACCAACCATGTGTGACACCAATGACGTTTTAGTCAGTCTTAAACTATATCGGTTTGAGGAGATACGCTCTAGCATGCGATGTTTGCGTACCTCTTGCTGACGTTGCGAAAAGATGCCGAAATCACGTGATACAATGGTCTCACCGGTCATGCCGACTATTATATCTGTAGCAAAGATTGTTTGCCAACATAACATGGCAGTCCTGGTTTAGAACTAATGCTGCTGTAATTTAGCCCCAGGAGACATCGTCTCCAACTGGCTATACGACATGATCTGTGTCCTTATATTTTCGAACAAAGGAATCTAGCACCCCCCACTCAGCTCAAAACAATATCCGTGTATCGTGATTTCTGGGTTATTTCCCTTTATGCTGGGAAATAATTCAAGCTGGCAAACAGTCTTTACTACAAAATATTGTTGCTGAATAATATCTCACGTTGTGAGATTTAAAAGTGATAATTTTCTATATTATATCTGTTGAAATTATCTTTGCTCTTTAGCGCTATATGTCAATAAGATAATACTTTCTCAGAGCGATTGTTGCAGTTTAGGGGTTTCCACGACGCATCCAAGTTAAGCTGGGAGTGCAAATAAGTGTGTGCGTGCGTGCATGCATGTGTGTGTGCGTATGTTGCGTATGTGTTTGTGTGTTTATTTGCGCGTGTGTGCGTGTGTGTGTGTATATGTTTCTATGTGTGTGTATGCATGCATGTAGATGTGTTTCTATGTGTGTGTGAGTGTGTGTGTGTGCCTGCGTGCGTGTGCCTGCGTGCGTGTGTGTGTGTGTGCCGTAAATATTGTGAATTTATTTTAGAGAAATACTTATTTTAGAGAAATACTTACCACACAGCGCAGGAGTGGCTGTGCGGTAAGTAGCTTGCTTACCAACCATATGGTTCCGGGTTCAGTCCCACTGCGTAGCATCTTGGGCAAGTGTCTTCTACTATAGCCTTGGGCCAACCAAAGCCTTGTGAGTGGATTTGGTAGACGGAAACTGAAAGAAGCCTGTCGTATATATGTATGTATATATATATGTGTTTGTGTGTATGTTTGTGTGTCTGTGTTTCTCCCCCTAGCATTGCTTGACAACCGATGCTGGTGTGTTTACGTGTCCGTCACTTAGAGGTTCGGCAAAAGAGACCGATAGAATAAGTACTAGGCTTACAAAGAATAAGTCCTGGGGTCGATTTGCTCGACTAAAGGCGGTGCTCCAGCATGGCCGCAGTCAAATGACTGAAACAAGTAAAAGAGTAAACCATTTATTTTTCAGTACCATATTTTGGAATTACCCTATTGCTCTATAATATATAGATCAATAGCAAGCAACACTAATGCAGGAACTGAATGAATGATTAAATACACTACGCAACCCAGTCTGGACGTATGCACTGCCAGCATTTTGAAGAATATAATTTCGTCGACGGAAAATTTCTTCATATTCTTGCACTTCCGTAGGGGTTTGAACTAAGAGTATAAAGAACCAGACGAAATGCTGTCAAGCAGCTATTCTGCCAGCTTACCACATTGGTGGGGTCGATATATTGCACCATACCGGCAGAGAGTTGCTCCAGCATGTCACAAACCCAATGACTGAACCAGTAACACACATAAACACGAACACACACACACATGTTCTAGTCTTGCATACACACACGCGCATATGTACATATATATATATATAATTATAATATATATATATATATATATATATGTATATATATTCTTTCTTGTCTCCTTTCAATTGATCATTCTTCCCAAACCTTCTAGCAGTTCAAAACAACTGAATATTCTGAATATTCTTCAGTCAGTGATAAACTCTACTACCTTAATGTTCTTAAAATTTAAATCGACATCTTTGTCTATATATCTACCTTCTCTATAATGTTATCACTTGATAAGAAAATTATGTATTAATGGAAAACCTCTATTAATGGCTGATGATTGCTCAACATTTTAAAACTGTTGTAATACTTACAACATTTAATAAAATGATGTAGCATGAAACGATCGTACGAAATTACCGAAGTTATTCTTGTTGCTTATTTTGATATATATATATATATATATATATATATATATATATAATATATATATAATATCATAAATAAATAAATAAATGAAAGAATGGAGTCGAACGACGATTTAACAAAATTCCTTTATTCTCGACATATGTTTCGAAGACTGCATATTCTTAATTCCGAAGGAATAAAGGGTGCATCATGCCGCCTTCTCATCAGGAAAGACAAGGAACTTATGTCAGCATCATGATGAACAAAAACTTTTAGATGACTGCCCACATGTAGTCCATAGTGATAATGAGTGTTTCTTTAAAATATTCCGTTATAAGCAGTAACGTCAAAATTGGTTGGATGGAGAATATTCTAAAAAGTTCAAGAGTTCAAAAATGGTTGGAAGGGGAAAGTTCTAAGAATATGAAGGTGACAGAGTGCAAGTCGTATGTAATGGGTGCCTTGTTGTTTGCTTTGCTAAGGAGATTGAGTGCCTATGTGTGTGTATGTATATAACTGCATTCGTGTACATGTGTGTGTGTGTGTGTGCGTGATTGTGTGTGTGGGGGGATAAATGCCAAATACATCTAGTGGTGAAGTGACAGGTTTGTGTCTGTGTGTTTGATTGTGCTTATGATAGAGAGAGGGAGAGAGACAAAGGTAAAACATATCCCAACGAAATTTGGTAGTAGGCCTTCATGTAACGGAGTATAAAAAAAATTTGTCTATGGTGTTGTTGTAGAAGTGGAACCAAATTATTAAATCCAAGGAGGTTATCTATATTAATCATCATTCATATGAGTGGAAGGTGTGTTTCTGCCAGTGCATGCACCTATAGGATTTTTCTACCATTGTGTTTACCAAAGGGAATTTGGCGAAAAGTATATAGAAAAGCTCGGAATTACAGACGCCACAATGTTTTCTGCCATTATCAAAAGGAAAGGATACAGACAATATGGACCATTCCAGCTTGAAAGTTATATTGCTGTCCTTAAGACGCCAAACTAATTTACTTAGTCCTGTACTTTGTTGTTTCCTCTTATCTCGGAAAGTTGAATAATGATTGGAAATCCTCTGGGATAATTTAGTAGTAGTCGCCCCAATATAGAAGAAGACACCGGTACCGGAAGAAATTTTACACTGGTAAATGGAATTTCTAATTTTGGAATTACTGGACAAGAACTTTAATCCGTTAGGGTTTACCTCCGTTACATGAAGGCCTACTACCAAATTTCGTTGGGATATGTTTTACCTTTGTCTCTCTCCCTATCCCCCTCTCTCTCCCTCTCTCTATCATAAGCACAATCAAACACACAGACACAAACCTGTCACTTCACCACTAGATGTATTTGGCATTTATCCCCCCACACACAATCACGCACACACACACACACATGTACACGAATGCAGTTATATACATACACACACATAGGCACTCAATCTCCTTAGCAAAAGCAAACAACAATGCACCCATATACATACGACTTGCACTCTGTCACCTTCATATTCTTAGAACTTTCCCCTTCCAACCATTTTTGAACTCTTGAACTTTTTAGAATATTCTCCATCCAACCAATTTTGACGTTACTGCTTATAACGGAATATTTTAAAGAAACACTCATTATCACTATGGACTACGTGTGGGCAGTCATCTAAAAGTTTTTGTTCGTCATGATGCTGACATAAGTTCCTTGTCTTTCCTGATGAGAAGGCGGCATGATGCACCCCTTATTCCTTCGGAATTAAGAATATGCACTCTTCGAAACATGTCGAGAATAAAGGAATTTTGTTAAATCGTCGTTCGACTCCATTCTTTCATTTATTTATAGTAAAAAAAAACCACACAAATTTCCACACGAAAGCACGTGATTTCTGCCCTTGGCATGTAGCTTCAACCGTGTTTTATGACGTAAATTTGCTACCCGGGTATCAGTTAACCGAATTATCCATACTAGGATAATTCACTCAACTACTTATATATATATATATATATATATATATATATATATTATATAATAATATACATATGTATGTATATACATACATGTACATATATATTTATATACATATATATATATATGTATGTATGTATGTATGTATGTATGTGTAAATATTTATATGTATATGTGTGTGCATATACGTACATTTGTACATGCACATATATATATATGTATATAATTATATAAATGTACATACATATATATATATATGGATATGTGTATATGTGTATGTATTTATAAGCATATGTATGTGTATACACAAGTACATAAGTGCGGTCATTAAGACAGCGAATAGCAACTTTTGTGCCTATGTATATGCACATCAGGCATATACAAAGGCACAGATGTGTAAATATGTGTTTTTATATTTAAGGAGTTTGTTTTTGCTTGACGTTATTGTTGAATTTTTAAGAACATTCCAAGAAATGTACAAAATTAATATCCGTTGAGCTGAAAGGAAATAGATACAATGAAATTCTTGGCCCGTAACCATGACAACCTCACTTACGTCAATCGCAACATACACTACCGCACACGTATTTTCGCAAAACCAACACTTATGTTGAATGGAGTAGTAAACGTATCCAAGGGTGATATGAAAAAGACAGCGAGATAGAGAAGAAAAGAGAGAGATGGCCGGGGGGGGGAGAAATGAGAAAGAAAAAGAAAATAATGTCCAGTTTCACTATGTCTTTGTGTAACGGTCAGTATTGATTATAGAGGTTGTTTTTTCGTGTCTGAAGATAATAAGAAAGAGCGGCAAGCCCCCAAGGCTCTATGTGAACTGATCCTCGACGTGGCAAGGCTTTTCTTAAACCGCTTAGTAGTTTTAAAATGAAAGTCATTCTGCGCAATTGACCGTACTTTTTAGACTTGGAGATCCAGCGAAGACTTTATAGACATGGAGATCCAGCAAAAGGGTTCTGTAAGTTTTACATTGGCTGGAGGGATGGAGGCTCTACCTAGCGTGGAGTTGTCACAAGGGCATCAAATGTAAGGATGACATTCCAAAGGCCGGAGCCGTTTGAATGGGAAACGATGCCCCACCCACCATATTCGCCGGACATTGTCCCATCTGATTATCTAATCCGTTTAGTAGTTTTAAAATGAAAGTCATTCTGCGCAATAAGGCCGTACTTTTTAGACTTGGAGATCCAGCGAAAGGACTCTGGCGACCAACATGCGGTAAGTTTTACATTGGCGTGGTATTCTACTTGGTGAATTGCCTCACAGAGCTGGAGAGCTCCACCTAGCCTGGGGTTGCCACAAGGGTGTCAAAAAGGGCACCGGGCCATCTGAGGGACCCCAATACTTGATTTGCTGTTGAGGTTGACTTTCCTGGCCTTTCTTTCCCAAAGTGAGGGTTTGTGCCTTGCGCATCATGGCTGTGTGGGAAGAAGTTTGCTTCCCAACCGCATGGGTCCAGGTTCACTCTCAACGCGTGCAATCTTGGATAAAGTGCCTTCTAGATCCACGGCTCCACCAAAGCTTTGTGAGTGAATTTGGTAGACGGAAACTGAAAGAAGCGTATCGTGTATGTATGTATGTATGTACGTATGTATGTATGTATGTATGTATGTATGTATGTATGTATGTACGTACGTACGTACGTATGTATGTATGTATGTATATATGTATGTATGTATGTATGTATGTATGCATGTATGTATGTATGTATGTATGTATGTATGTATGTATGTATGTATGTATGTATGTGTGCGTTCCTGTACGCGTTCGTGTGTCTTTGTGTCTGTGTTATACCCCACCATCTCTTGACAGCGGATGTTAGTGTGTTTACATCACCGTAACCTAGCGATCCGACAAATCTGACCTATAGAATAAGTACTAGGTTTAAAAAACAAAAATATAAAGTTCTGGGATCAATTCATTCGACTATAACTCTCTTCAGTACGGTGACCCAGCATGGCCGCAGTCTAATGACTCATATACTAATTAACTCATAGCTGCGATCCTGACAGAATACTCTAACAATACTTGCTTCACTTTATTGCTTCTTTACTCCTCGGAATTGACCGGGCTCTTACCATCGTCTCTCCTAGTCCTGTGATTCACCTCACCTCGTTCAGTCACCTTAGTTGTTCCTAATCACTAGCCGGGTTCGACACTATTTTGTACTCTCAGATCCCCCACCTGGAATATCTACCCTCTGGAAATCTCCACCCAGCGTCCTGCTCAGGTCTTATTTTGCGGAGGTTTACTTGCAAAGAGTCAAGAACATCAATGTTATCAGCATTTCCAGTCTAGAGGAGCCTGCATTGGTAATGGGCGAAGATCTTTCCTCCAGGCCCAGCGAGTTAAAGTCAGTTTTTTACAATCATACACTGACTCACATTTTAGGAAGTCACACACATATGCGTGTACACACATATGTGTGTACACACCAGCACACACATACGTGTATGTATGTATGTTTATTTATCTATCTATCTATCTATCTATCTATCTATCTATCCATCTATATATATATATATATATACACGTATATATATATAATATATATACATTAGAGAAAAACACTCTTATGCAATTCAAACAATGATAGACATAAACCAAATCATAAATAAAAAATAAAATATATTTTAAAACATATAACTAGATCACAAAAAGTACAAAACTGAATAAACAATATATAATAAGTAAAAAGACTACGTACGTTTCATGGCTATAGTTATAAGTTTTAAAATATATTATATTTATTTATGAGTTGGTTTATGTCTATCATTGTTTGAATTGGATAATAGTGGTTTTTCTCTAGGTTATATACATTATATATTTATATTGTGAAATTTAATTTAATACTAAATTGAATTTTTCCCTGTAAGTTTGGAGTTATACTCCCTATTATTATTATTATTATTATTATTATTATTATTATTATTATTATTATTATTATTATTATTATTATTATTATTTATATATATATATACATACATATATGTGCACGGACATTACTGCGTGATTATGAAGCTTGCTTTGCAACCATCCAGTTTCGGGTTCAACCCCACTGCAAGCATCGTGGGCAAGTTTTTTATTTACTAAAGCCACGGGACTGAACGGTATTTTATCAGTGAATTTGTTAGACGAATATTAATTTTATACATTCCCAGAAATGTTCTCTTTTAAAATTCAGCAATAACAGTGTGATATTCTAGGCAAAATGGTAATAATTTAATATATACATACACACACATTTACGCATTTGTGCTTGATTCTGTATATATGAAAATATATATATATATAAATTAGCAAAAAAAACACCTTTTATGAATTCAATAATGAAAAATTAAATTATACCAACTAGTAAAATTACATCGTATAGAAAGATTAAATATAAGATAAAACATATAACAATGATTAAGTAATGTGCAAAATAATAAATAAAACGTATATATATATGTGTGTGTGTGTGTACATGGGTGTATGTAAATGAATGCTGGTGGCTGGAATGGATAAAATAAGGTGACGCTCAGTAAACTGGCACCTTATTTTATCGACCTCGGAAGAATTAAAACCGAAGTCAGCCTTAATGCAACTTGAACCGGAATCACATTCTCAGACGAAAATATCGTAAGAATTTTTATCTGGTTCTATACCAATTCATCCATTGGCTGTACTTAGAGAATTTTAACTCAACAGAACAGTACTTGTTTGACTTATCACTAAAGTATTTGGATATTTTGTTCTCACTAAGTGGACGTACAGGTCTGACAAGTCCAGCATCATAAGTTCAACCCGTTTCAGATTGCATTCAGTTTTGTTTCCGCCTTAATCCCCATTATTTTCTTTTAATCGGATTAATTATAGGTGAGAACAATATCCTGAAGGTATATCTATTTCTTGTTTCCTTCACTGAAGTAGACTTCAATATAATTCAAACTAAAGTTTACTATAAGATGTACCCAAATATTTTAACCATCGCTAAAGGCTGGATAATAAATATGTCAAATGTTTACGACTGTGTTATGTATATGCAGGAAATTTAATAAATTCATTTAATTTACTTATGTTGATATGACTAAAATCTTTGGGTATAACTCAGTAAAATTTAATATTATTTTTTTTATGCGCCCTTTCCAAGCCTAGCCAGGCTCATGGGCCCGGTTTCCCGGTTTCTGTGGCGTATGTGTTGCCCCACCTCCAGCTGGAAGGGACGCCAGTCCATCGCAGCGTTTCTCAAGAAACAGGAAGAAAGAGTGAGAGAAAGTTGGGGTGAAAGAGTACAACAGAGGTCATCACCAGCCCCTGTCGGAGCATCGTGGAGCTTTAGGTGTTTTCGCTCATTAAACACACACCGGCCGGTCTGGGAATCGAAACCGCGATCCTCCGACCGCGTGTCCGCTGCCCTAACCACTGGGCCATTGCGCCTCCAAAATTTAATACGAAAAGCAAATACTGCTAACGCGGTAGTAGTGTTGATAACAATTTTAGAAGGAAAATTATATAAACACATCACATTGCATAGAGGTGAATGAAAATCAGATAGAGTAAAATCCAGTGACTGTAAAATCCATCTGACGGTTGTCAGATATTAACATTCTCCCTTGAGTTTATAGCACCCGAATAAATTTACTACAAATATCAGTATTAGATATTATAAATGTTATTGTGTTGTCTTATGACGTGTTGAATATATTTATGTCCAGGGTGTGACTTTAAATTGCATCCGATAGTGGGGCTCTAGTTCGGAAATTTAAGGGTTTTGAGGGTTGTGGAACCAACTCTTAGCCACTAAGACTCGGAATGTATCAAGATCCTATCTACGGGTTAATTAGCATATTAGGGCTTGCTACTTATGTATGTGAAGACCGGATCTGGCAGACTCTGCAGAAGAAACTTTCATGGTCCAACAGATGGGAAGACAGCTGCAACAATGCACAATGCAGAGAGACAAATGAAGCAAGTAAAACATCTCGGGCATCTACTGGATCCGTCTTAACAGTCATCTTAACCTGATCTTGCCACTCTTTAGACTTGGAGATCCGGCGAAAGGGCTCTTGCGACCAACAAGCTGTAAGTTTTACATTGGCGTGGCCTTCTACTTGGTGAGTTGCTTCACAGGGCTGAAGGGCTCCACATAGCCTGGAGTTTCCACAAGAGTGTCAAAGAGGGCACCGGGCTGCTTGAGGGACTCCTATCCTGATTTGCTGTTGAGGTTGACTTTCCTGGCCTTTCTTTCTTTCCCAAAGTACACACAAGTTGGTGAAGGTTTGTGCTTTGCGCGTTCGTGCTTTGCGGGTCAGCTATCTGAACCTGATTTTGCCACTGGATTGAAGATGGTCACAGATGAGAGAATGAGGTTGATGCTGCGCAACTCTCCTTCGCTTTAAAAAATTGCCCTGCTACTCATCAGACATCATTAAGGAATATTCGACTTCGCTTAGACAGACGACAATATAAATATATGTTCTCACATATGAATCATTAAATAAAAGAAGCAATACTGCAGATCCTACTATATTATTTAATTTATTATCCTAACACGTCTGCAAAATCTTTTCCCATTGTATTCATACAAAACTTTCCAATTATGATACGGTTATTGTTAGTTTTAGTTTTTAGAAAATACCATCATTGTTATGTAACTAAGTGTATAGAGTTTGGCCTCTGTTAAGTGTAGGCTTGTGATATTTAAAACAATATCATGTGAGAGAAACAGGAGCGGTAGGGCGGATTACTGATTACACTTAGTCTAGTATTCTATGCTTAAACCACGCCAGGTCAATTAAAACAATATCAATTACACCCTAATACTGATGTAATCAATCTTAGTACAAATCCAGAAATATATGCTGCTGTAAGAATTATATATATATATATATATATATATATATATATAGAGAGAGAGAGAGAGAGAGATAGATGCATGCACACGTACATTCATACATACACACACGTACGAATATATACATCTACATGCGTATATAAGTATATATCTATATATATCTATAAATAAATGTGAAATGTGAAATCTGTCTGTCTGGGACCCCTGTATCTTAGTCTACATCTGCTTTTCATCCTTTCGAGGTCGATAAAATAATTACCAGTTACCCCCTTCTCCCAAAATTTTCAAGACCTTGTGCCTAGAGTAGAAATGCTAATTGTTATTGTTATTGTTATCATCATCCATCATTATTGAATGAGAGCGCAGTGCATGCCATCAAACTGACACAGGAGTACAAATATGCAAAGCCCAATACCCACCGTGACTACCTGTCTGATAAGGATATATATATATATATATATATCGCCATGATAGATCGTTAGCCTCTTCACACATTTTTTTCTCTCCTTGTTTCTCTCCTTGTTTTTTATGTGTCCCTTTCCGTAGAAGAGCGTAGGCTCAAAACGTAAAAGACTTTTTCTATTCCTGAGCGTTATACCTAATACATCTGTTTGTTTTGTACACCACCTGTCTTCATCTTTTGTTTTTTCGTAAACTCTCCCAATATATATATATATATATATATATATATATATATATATATATAATTATATAACGGGCTTCTCCTCAGTTTTCATCTACCAAATCCCCTCACAAGGCTTTGGTCGACAAGAGCTATAGCAGAAGACACTTGCCCAAGGTGCCACGCAGTGGGACTGAACCCGACCATGTGTTTGGTAAGCAAGCTTCTTACCATACAGCCACTCCTGCACCTATAAATGTCTCGGTTTTTGTCTGTATTTGGAAGTGTTAAATATATTTATATAAATATTGCATTTCTTCCATATTTCATACGAGAAGATGGTATTACTGCTTTAATTCATTCATCGTAAATAATGTTTATTCTAAGTGTATATGCGTCCTTTTATCCTGTTTTAATCATATGACTGCATATTATAATGTTTTATTCTATTTTGCTGTATCATGTCATTATCTATTTCCGATTTTTGCAGACATTTTGAATGCTTGTAAGAGCTGTGCACATGTGCATATACAAACAGATATATCAGCGTGTATTTTATAGTCTTTATTTTACTCTGCTTATTTTGTCTTTCGAACTAATTAGCGTGTATGTAGGACGTGTATATGGGGAATACATGTACATAGATATTCCTTTATTCTTTTATTTGTTTCGGTCATTTAACTGCGGCCGTGCTGGAGTACCGCCTTTAAGTCGATCAAATAGACCCTCAGGACTTATTCTTTCTAAACCTAGCACTTATTCTATCGGTTTCATTTCTGCCGAACCGCTAAGTTACGGGGACGTGAACACACCGACATCGGTTTTCAAGTGATGGTGGGAACAAATACAGATACAAACATACACACACACACACACACACACACACACACACACACACATATATATATATATAATATATATCAATAATTGAGGGTAAAACTAGTTTTAGTTATAATCAATTTCACCAAGTAGTGTTCAGTATGTAAAAGGACCATTTAAGGCGTATTCAAAATATTACATTATATAATTAGGGCTTAGTAAATAAATTACTTTGCCACATACTGAACTTTTTAGAAATAGCAGCCAAAATTTTTTTAGCTATTTCCACTACTTTAGGAAAATTCTCCCAGATAATTATATATAAATATATATATATATTATATATATTATATATATATATATACACCAAATCTACTCACAAGGCCTTGCTCGGCCCGACGCTATAGTAGAAGACATCTAAACTCGGAACTGTGTAGTTTGGAAGCAAGCTTCTTCTCACACAGCCACGCCTGCGCCTATAAAACTATATTGTTATATTTCAGGATAGTATCTTTTTGTTTTTTGTTTGTGGACGAAACACATAGACTGCGTAAGCACACGCACGCTCGCATAGACAGACAGACACTTATATCCACTCACCACACACACACACACACACACACACACACACACACACACACACACACACTCAGATACAGGTGCAAACACACGCACATTTAAGGATACACATCATAGAAGAACAGAATGGACTAAGCGAAGCAGGAGCACACACGAAGACAGAAAGTGTCGCTGAGGAGGTCACAGGTGTGTGACGAAAGATTTCCGGACAATGGACATGAGTTAGAACATGAGTAAGAACCATAATAAACAAGTGAAGAACGAATATATAGTGCGTGTGTTTATTTGGTCAAGAAACAAAAACAAAAAAGGAACTCCCGAAATATAACAATATCTGTTTCAACACACATCAGGAACCTTGCAACACGAATTTATATACGTAATATGAAAACTGGACGGTAATAGATTAACTTCATATAGAGGCTTGGTCGAGTCTTAAATGGGGTCAGTTGTTTGTCGAGAGAGAGAGGGAAGGTAATTTAGATCCTTTAAAGAGACAAAGATAAGTACTGAAATGGTCAGACTTTATCTCCTTGTCACTTTATTATCTCTAAAAGCTTCCTTGCCTCCGACTTCGCCAAGGCGGAGGTAGGAAAGCTTTTAAGAAAGCAGAAGTATTGTTCTCAGTCGCGTTTGTTTGTCTGTTGGTTTGTCCGCTGGATGGATTCGGATGAAACTTTCAGAGATGTTTGGCACGAACTGATTAGATTTTGGGATCGATCCGGTATCGGACAAAGATTCTAAATTATTTTTCCTGTTTTGTTTTTTTTTTTAACATAATTTTTGAGAGCGATTGGGTTCATTTTTAGTATTCTCGTTTGTGAGAGCAGTCGAGTTTGTTTCAGATATTCTCATTTTAATTATCATCCCCGGCTAATCGTTGAGAGGACGTTGGTGTTGCCTTGGCGGGAATTTGCGTTCTCTGAGTGCTGTTGTTTATTCTTCATTTCATTGTTTAGTTTGTTTAGAACTGTCTTCCTTATAATTTGATCATTACGAGGGAAAAGTAATTTCTTTCCTTTTGACTATTTTTATCTCCGCCTTTGTTTTCAGTCGTGTTTATAGACTTGTTTGTTTATCCGTGGACAAGATATCTCAAGAACGGTTGGATGGATTCGGATGAAACTTTCAGGGATGTTTAGCCTTGTTAGTGGCACAAACTGATTAGATTTGGGGATCGATCCGGTACCGGACCTGGATTATTTTTGCATTTATTTTACTTAATTTTTGGGAGCAA
>NC_043010.1:36552877-36570377 GCF_006345805.1 Octopus sinensis
ATTATAATTAATTGTTGTTACTTGAATAGTTAAATGGAGATAATCCACAAGTCATTAGCATTACAGCAAGTCTTTTAATTAATGTTAATTAGAAATCAAAATTAATTCGAATTTATATTATTATCCATTCAGAATTGATTTCAAATTTCATATGAAATTATTCTGCGTTAATCGTTTAACTTCACCTAAGCCATAAAGTTTATAAAATAGAAATAGCAGCATTTGTTTTCATTGTAATACGTTTTCAAATATTCGCTTAGTGGAATCTATCTGACATAAGGTAATTTTTTATTTGTTGCCTTTGTACTCGCATGTGGTCTGATAATGATAATCTGACCTGGCCAATAATATACATATATATATATATATATATATATATATATATATATATATATATATATATGTATATATATAGTTAATCCAACCATGAAAACACAAAGAGAAAACACAACAACGCGAGAACGTGGAACAGTATAGTATTATTGGACGCTCAGGAAAGAAGGAGGGTTTAACGTTTCGAGCGGAGCTCTTCGTCAGAAACACAGATCCTAAGGAGGGAAGACGGAGGAAAAAAATGGCCAACGGTACACACGTGGTCACATTTTGATATATATATATATATATATATATATACAGTTGCGGCCAAAATGTTCAGAACGGCATTGTTTTCGCCAGAAAAGTAGATATAAGTTTTTATCAAAGTTGTCTTATACTCTATAATTTTCACAGACAATAAATACGATATTAATTGTTATTGTCTGAGATTTTGGTGTAATTTTAGAGGATAATACAAAAGTTATGGATGATTTAGTGATTTACTGCAAAACCCATGGCGGCCAAAAGGATCAGAACGGTTGCTTTTACTCCGTGTTTTTAGTATATTTAACCGGCGAACTCTAACGTTTTGAATTTGTTTATGTGATGGTTCGTTTACTAAACATTAGTAAGAATATCTGCAGTGTACTTTGTTAATATAATGCCACTTACTCCGTTACCAATTCGTCAACAGATTATTAAGCTTCGAAAGAAGGATAATTTAAGTATTGGGTCCATTGCAAAGATTGTTAACAAAGAGTGTTGTTCACGGTTTTCTTAAGGTCTACGATTATTGTGGTTCGTGTGAAGCTAGAAAGTCTACAGGTAGTCCAAGAAAAACGACCAAGAGAGAAGATTGTGCTATGGTAAAGTTGGTTAAAAAGGACAGATTTAAAACTGCTGCTGCTGTTTCTTGGGAAATGAGCATTGTACTGAAGAAAACATTATCTCGAAAAACTGTGTCTTATCGTTTAGTTGAACATAACCTACAAGCAAGATCACCTGCAGTGAAGCAACTGATCAGCTCCAAAACTAAAAACTGTCGTCTTACCTTTGCAACCGAACATGTATTGTGGTCTCAAGAAAAATGGCAAACGGTGCATTTCAGTGACGAATCTAAGTTTATTTTATTTGGCTCAAATGGGAAAAGGTCCGCTTGTTGAAAAGTAGGTGAAAAATTGTCGCCCAAATGCCTTAAGACTAGTGTTAAATTCGGTGGAGGAAGTGTCATGGTTTGGGAGATGATATCTGGAGATGGTGTGGGCCCTTTGGTGCGATTACATGGAAAGGTAAATGCAGGAGTTTATAAACAACTTGTAAAAGATCATGTCTTGCCTGTGCTGAGAAATTCAACTAAGCGACCACTCATATTCATGCAGGACAATTCCCCATGTCACAAGGCTAAGGTGGTCATGAACTTCCTGAAGGCTGAAAAGGTTATTATTATGGATTGGCCTGCTCAAAGCCCAGATCTCAATCCTATTGAAAATGTGTGGAATATTCTAGGAGAACGTTCGAAAGCCAGAAATCCTAAAACAACCGAGCAATTATGGAATGCCCTTCAGGAAGAATGGAATAAGATCACCTAGCAAGAAATTGAAAATTTAATTTCCTCATGCAGTCAAAGATGTCAAAGTGTGATTGAAGCTAAAGGGCTTCACACTAAATATTAAATAATTCCAGTATTCTCTGTCATTTTTGATTATTTTATTTTTTCAACCGTTCTGATCATTTTGGCCGCCATGGGTTTTGCAGTAAATCACTAAATCATCCATGACTTTTGTATTATCCTCTCAAATTACACCAAAATCTCAGACAATAACAATTAATATTGTATTTATTGTCTGTGAAAATTATAGAATATAAGATAACTTTGATAAAAACTTATATCTACTTTTCTGGCGAAAACAATGCCGTTCTGAACATTTTGGCCGCAACTGTATATATATATATATATATATATATATATATATATATATATATATATATATATATATATATATATATATATGTATATCTTCCCAACTCGGGTATTTAATACAGGAAATGAGATTTCTACCTTTACAGTTCCTATTTGCGTTTTTGAATATTAGTTCTCGTCTTTCTGTTGGTATGGTGTAATTTATGGTAGCTGTCTTTGTGCCTTTGCATCGCAGAACTCAAATCCAGCAATGCTGGAATTTAGCTGATAATGAAGTAAATCTTGGTTTGCAATGTTTGCAGTCGTGTATGCTTGTCAAGAGCAGGGCTCATTAGCCGCAAATGCAAAATATAAGTTTGTCCTAGCGTGCACAATGTTACAAAAGGTCAACAATGGTCTTCCTCGGTCATAAATGGACGGCCATCATATATATATATATATGTGTGTGTGTGTGTGGAGGTGCGTGATTTAGCGGTTAGGGTGTCAGCACCATGATCGAAAGATTGTGGCTCCGATTTCTGGACCGGGCGACGCGTTCTGTTCTTGAGCAAAACACTCCACTTCACGTTGCTCCAGTCCACTCAGCTGGCAAAAATGAGTAACGCTACAATGGACTGGCGTCGCGTCCAGCTGGGGAACACATACGCTATAGAAACCGGGAAACCGGGCCCATGAGCGTGGGTAGGCTTTAAAAGGGCGCATTTATTTTATCATATATATATATATATATAAATGGGTGTGTGTATGCACATACATACACACACATGCACAAGCCACACACAGTAAATGAAATAACATGACACTTTTGAATAACATGGAAGAACTTCATCTAAGGAGCGACACAGCTTCAAAATGTCAGCCAACCACCGACTGTGTCTCAGAAACTCAAACAAAAGTTTAGCAAAATTTGGAAGAATATTGGGAGAGAAAAAAAGACAGTTGCAAGGAAGGGCAACTGAGGCTAAGCTGTTATACTTGACGACAAAAAAACTGAATTACTGCAGCCGAGCGCACGAGAAGAAAAGCGGAAACCAAACTGATGCCCATTAAAAACACTGGACTGTACTTTGCGTGACGTTTGTACTGTAAGTATTTGACAGTTTCCTGTACACGAAAAGATTATTATTCAGCTGTAGCTTCACTAAGTTATTAGCTATTGCCAAAATATTACTTAATATACATACATACATGCATGCATACATGGTGACTTCCCCCTCGTTATCGAGTATGGCCATTGCCCGAAGCTTAATCAATGTTGTTACCGTGCAATGCCTGTGCAAGAAGATTTTTTTTAAGTGAGGAAAGGCTGTGCACTGAGTCAATCCCAATCACTAAGCAACAGCAGCCATAATCCGAAAAGAAGATCAAGTCAACATCATCGGTAACCACTGAGCCGCAAGTTTTATGTCGGAGTTATCCCAGTTACCTGAGTTACCTTCTCCTAGAAGGATGCCCTAACAAAGGCTAGGAGTCCTTCAATCCCAATGGTTTAACCACGCGATCGGGTATTCAGTCCGATTATTTCTATGTCCCCGCGCATGATACAGCCTTAAGACATTTATTATTGGGATTTTGTTTTTCATCCCACAGGCTGTCCAATAAACACCCTCCTCACCAAGCAAGCTTGGTTGGGTTGCCGGTTTAGTCGCCGACGACCCGACCATCAACAGGTTGTACTGGGTTACATGTTACCAGTAGCACTCGAAAGTGACCAGACATAAATATCCATTGCAAATAGTTGCAGCTTCTTAGTGTGTTTTCTTTCTTTCTTTCTTTCTTTCTTCCTCTCTTCCTTCCTTTCTTCCTTCCTTCCTTCCTTTCTTTCTTTATTAGTTTATTTAAATTTAAAACACCTCCTTCAAACACTCACACGTCGAAACCGACGGGAACGACCATCATATATATATATGTGTGTGTGTGTGTACATACATTTTTATAGCTTGTTCAGAAGAGGAAAATCAGTGTTTATCACTTATTCTCAGAGATACTGTGATTGACTGGATGAATTTGTCTTCAGACTGGAGAGTTGGCGCGAATAAATGCAGCAGAATGTATCCTGCTTCACAGTACACTTGGCTCAGACAAGACGGTCGTATTAAACTGTCGGGGCCTTAGATTACGTTTACACTGCACGAAAAGGAAACGATCTCCCGGACAATTTTCTACATGGTTTCAATCCACTAAATTTCACTCTCAAGGTTTTGGATTCCAAGCCATAGTTGAGACACTTGCCCAAGAGTGCTGTCATACAGATGGGAATGAGAACCCGAAATCCCGTAGTTGGGAAACGAAATTCTTAGCCACGTGACTATACCTTGCTAAGAACTTAACTTTAAATAGTTGCAGACATAATAAGCATTACTATCAGACATAAAAAAGAAACGGGTTCACGTATCTACTACCAATCAGTGGAGTTCCTCATCCCTCTCTACCTCCCTAAATATCCAATTCCATCATTGTGTTATTTTTTCTCCATCAGATAAGATAGTTGGCCGGTTACTTAGCAAACAGGATAGGCAATAACTCCATATATAAATATTACATATTATATGCACTAACAACCAGCATAGCAAAGTGTCTGTCTTACCTACCACTTCGGTTAAAATATTCATTATGTGAATTACTAGAATGTTAGGAATAAAATAACTGCTGAAATGTCAATATGAAAGATCAATTTTATTGGTTCCAAATTAGCTTGAAATTTTGGTACAAGGCTAGCTGTTCAGGGGCAAGAGATAAGTCGATTGGCGGAGTTTGAACTCAGAAGGTAAAGACGGGCGATACACCTTCCGCTAAGCATTTTGCCCGGCGCAGTAACGATTCTGCTGGCTCGCCACCTTAACGATTAGTTATAGTGCAATTACTGATTTAAGGAGAGGACCAGATTCAGGACGGGATTCGAGCTTTGCGTATGTCTTTTACCGAGCGGCCACGTTATCGATTACTCTGCAAAGCTCCTGCCCGTTTCATCTCCTCAGATTAACAATATAATTCAATTTTATGATGTTAACCGCACTATTTTATTTCCACAAGGTAATTCGTCAGTCACTTAGCGGTAGCAGGGTAGGTTATTTTCTTCTATCTTAAATTGATGCCTAAAATTTCTAATACCATTTGTTTCAGCCTTATTTGATAAAAGTCAAGATAATTGCCCCAGCTGATAACGCAAAAAGAATCGATCTGTTTGATAATGTAAAAAAGAATTGCTAGAATGCTGATGTAGTAACTAGATTTGATGGATCTTCAGATGAATCCACGAATCTAATGCAGGTTCGGTGAACCATTCTATTGCAAAAACAAAAATCGATTATCCAGATGCAGTAGATTTTGAATGACCTCCTAGAAAAAGTATTCACATTTCCGTGAAATCGTAATCAAACGCGTCGAAAAATGGTGGCTGCACTGAATAATGGTAATCCTAGATATATTGTATCTAAAAAAAAAACAAACAGACGGTGTGGTCACAGATGGAACGCATTTGATCTGACATTTTTTTGATCAGAGACGAGTTGTGTGGCCAAACAATAACATCGTACATGAACAACTAAAACAATACTAGGTGTGTTAAGTTTATTACGTTAGCCGGATAAAATTCATCGAAAAACTTATGAGTGAACTGAACAATGTAGGCCAATATATATCTGAAAACTTTAATGTGTGAGCGCAAATAGAACGGTTTTAGTTCTATGCCTATTGCATCAAATATTATCTTGAGGCTAAACAATAACAACAAGAAAATTGCAGCTAATCTGCGTGACGGTGGTGTCCAGCTTGGCATGCAGAACATTATATAACTTGTTAGAGTTCGCACTGCCTCTTTTTTCTTCTCTTCCGTTTTATTTTGACATGCGTATTGTGTTTTTATTCTACTTTTCCGTTTAACGAATCCGGCATTCGTCTCTTTTCGGTTTCTACTAAAAACTGTTTATATATCACAACTATCTCACGAACAGGCGTTCGATACAAGGGAGCACGATAATTCCACCATTCAAACACCTATTCAGTGTCTACGGATGGCGACCTCGGGAATTATATCGAATACTCTATAGGGAATAAGACATAAGCATGCATTTTGCAGCCTCTGCCTATTCTTTCCCCTCCACTCTTTGGACTCGTGAGGTTGCTCTTCGTTGAATGTCCGAGGCGGCCAGTATATTCACAGTGAACAAATTAGAGCCTTCAGAGCAAGCCTCCCTGAAAGGCATGGATCCAAATATCAATAATATCAATAATTACAACGGGTTTTATTAAGATAACCTTCCTCAAAATATTTGACCTAAATTCTGTTATTGATGCTTGTGAAAATCCCACCCTCGTTAGCTGCTCGTCTCTAACCCAGAACTCGTCAAGGTTACTAGGAGTGTAGTAAATTCACATTGCGCTCCGGTGGTTGTGAAAAAATAACATCGGATAGGATACATCTGTTCTGTTAGACTAAGCTTGACGAAGCGTAGAAAGATGTATGTGACAGCAGATGAAAATATTGTCGAAACTCATGGGAAATAGATGTGGTGGTCGAGATAAGAAGTGCTGTAATGAAGGCGGGTTGTCTTGATTTACGATGAATGCTGGCAGGAATATTGGCAAACCTGTGGTTGGACTTCTTCATAGATTATATATCATCGTCAAGTAAGACTCATTCACTGACCGTGGTGAACACGCGAGTAACGCGAAGAAAGAGAAAGGAAGAGAAAGCGGCAAAGGAAAAGAAGAGAAAAGGAGAAAAGAAGGAGAAAGAAAAGAAGGAACAAGAACGATAAAATGAGAAAAAAACGAGGAGGAGAGTGAGGGTGAGGAAGGGTAATTAGCAGGAAAGAGAAAGAAAATTCGTTAGAATTCAATTAGTCAAAATGCAGATTTTCCTTCGCTTTAATGACCCGGATGTAGGCAGACTTGGCAAAAAAAAAAAAGGGGGGTGAATACACTTGCCCTTTGTCAAAAAAACAATAAAAAAATACTCAACCCCAATCCTTGGAACCACGGCAAGCTGTAGTCATTCCTGTTAACAATCTCTGCAATGCAACGATAGAGTACAAAGTAGTCCTCGGTCGTCTACCTGTAGCCAGACAGACGTCAAGCAGGTAACTTGTGATGGAGAGCTCCTCAGACTTTAGTCTCACATTACAGTTCCACGGCAGAAGCAGAACCGCTGCTTGGGATTATTGAATCCAACATAAAATTTTCCATGGAAAGAGATTCTCAGAGACAAAATAAAATAAAATAAAATAGCCTTGAACGCTGTATCGGCAATGGTTGATTCCACCTTTGCTGAGGGAGCCTGTGGTTCGTATAATCGACCTAATCACCCTAATTTCCTTGGAGATTTAGAAATTAGACCGTTGATGGATTTTCTCTAGAGTGATTTGTGTCGAAGCCGTCTGAAAATGTAAATGAGCGAATGACAACACTGATCTGATCCATTTAAAAAAAAACCCAAAAGACATATATACAGCTGCGAAATGGAAGCAAAATGTGAAACTACTACACTTCCATTAACCTTGACAAGTTTTGGGTTAGAGACGAGCAGCTGACGAGGTTGGGTCTTTCACTTAGATCAATAACAGAATTTAGGTCAAATATTTTGAGGAAGGTTATCTTAATGAAACACGTTGTAATTGTTAATATTTGGTATCATGCTTTTCGTATGAGGCTTGTTCTGAGGACTCTAATTTTTTTTCACTGTGAATATACTAGCCGCCTCGGACATTCAACGAAGAAAACTGCCACGAGTCTGAAGGGTGGAGGTGAAAGAATAGGCAGAGGCTGCAGAGTGCATGCTTATGTCTTATTCCCTTTAGGGTATCCGATATAATTCCCGAGGTCGCCATCCGCAGACATTGAATAAGTGTTTGAATGACGTCAACTTTCTTTCTTTCCTTCTTTTTCTCTCTCTCTCTCTTTCTTTCTTCCTTCCTTTCTTGCTTTCCTTCTTTTTCTCTCTCTCTTCCACCCTTTCTCTCTTTCTTCCTTTCTTTCTTTCTTTCTTTTTTTCTTCCTTTCTTCCTCTCTTCCTTTCTTCCTCTCTTTCTTTCTTTCTTTCTTCCTTTCTTCCTTTCTTCCTCTCTTTCTTTCTTTCTTTCTTTCTTCCTTCTTTCTTCCTTTCTTTCTTTCTTTCTGTCTTTCTTTCTTCCTCTCTTTCTTCTTTCTTTCTTTCTTTCTTCTTTCTTTCTTTCTTTCTTCCTTCCTCTCTTTCTTTCTTTCTTTCTTTCTTTCTTTTCTTCCGACGTTGCTGAGGTTATATTTGTAGTTGGTGGTGTTAGTGTTGCTGTCGCAGTGACTACTGCTGCCGTTATTGGTGATGTTGTCACTGATGTTTCCTGTTGTTGTTGTTGTTGTGGTCACTGTGATTGCTGCTACTGCTGCTACTGCTGCTGTTGTTGTTGTTGTTGTTGTTATTGTTGATGTGGTTGTTGTTGTGCTTATCTCTTTTAATTTCTCTTTATATTTTACCCCCCTGTTTTACTTTCCGAACCTCGCTCACTAACGGCGTTGTCCTGTTATTTTTTCTACACTTCACCATAACCATATTGCCTGAGATACACCAGCACATATTCTCTTCTACACTAGGCACAAGACCCGAAATGTAGATCGACCTCAGTATGCAACTGGTACTTAATTTATCGACCCCGAAAGGATGAAAGGCAAAGTCGACCTCGGAGGAATTTGAACTCAGAACGTAAAGACAGACGAAATACCTATTTCTTTATTACCCACAAGGAGCTAAACATAGAAGGAACAAACAAGGACAGACATAGGTATGAAGTCGATTACATCGACCCCAGTGCGTAACAGGTACTTATTTAATCGACCCCAAAAGGATGAAAGGCAAAGTCGACCTCGGCGGAATTTGAACTCACAACGTAACAGCAGACAAAATACCGCTAAGCATTTCGCCCGGCGGTGAAGATGGGGGGAGGGGGTAGCGGTGGCGGTGATGATGATGATAATTATGATGGTTTAGTGGTGGTGGTGGTGGTGATGGTAGTGATGGTGGTGATGAGGACGATGACGATGATGGTGATGATGACGTTGTTCGAAATACTAGCAAAGGTAGTAGTAGTAGTAGTAGTAGTAGTAGTACGAGTCGTAGAAGTATTGGGTGTGGTGTCGACGCTAGTTGAAATCACAGTATTACAGTTGCGGTGTAGGTGCTAGTAGTTATAGATGGTGGTGGTGATAGTGGTGGTGGGCGTTGGTGTTTGTGTAATAGTAGCACTAATAGTGTTAGCAGAGATTGTTAACAGGAATGACTACAGCTTGCCGTGGTTCCAAGGATTGGGGTTGAGTATTTTTTTACTGTTTTTTTGACAAAGGGCAAGTGTATTCATCCCCTTTTTTTTTCTTTGCCAAGTCTGCCTACATCCGGGTCATTAAAGCGAAGGAAAATCTGCATTTTGACTAATTGAATTCTAACGAATTTTCTTTCTCTCTCCTGCTAATTACCCTTCCTCACCCTCACTCTCCTCCTCGTTTTTTTCTCATTTTATCGTTCTCGATCCTTCTTTTCTTTCTCCTTCTTTTCTCCTTTTCTCTTCTTTTCCTTTGCCGCTTTCTCTTCTTTTCTCTTTCTTCGTCTTTCCTCATCATCACTTTCACCATGACCACCACTGCCACTAACGCTACCACCATTACCACCAACACAACCACTATCGCCAATTCAACTACCACCAATACCACTACGACTACAACCATCACCTACACTACCAACACAGCCACAACCACTATCACCTCAACCACTACCTCCAAACTACCACCACCACCACTATCACCATAACTACTACCAACTCCATTTTCCTCATCCTCTTCAACTACCTTCCTCCATCTCTCATTATCAACCTTCTCCCATATTTTCTTCTCTTTCCTTATTCTTCTCCCATTTCTTTTTTCTTCCCCTCCCCGTTTGTTCTCCAACTTTTCTTGACCCCACTTCTTCTGAGAAGATTTAGTAGATGGAAGCTGAAAGAAACCTGTAGTGTGTGTGTGTGTGTGTGTGTGTGTGTGTGTGTATGTGTGTGTGTGTGTGTGTGTATGTGTGTGTGTGTGTGTGTGTGTGTGTGTGTGTGTGTGTGTGTGCATATTATTGTTTCCCTCACCACTTGAAAACCGGTGTTTGCTTTGCTTACGTCCCAGTAACTTAGTGGTTCGGCAAAAGAGACCCATAGATTATTAAGTCCCAAGCTTTGAAAAATACCTGCCGCGGTCGATTTGTTGGACTAAACCCGTTCAAGGTCGTACCCCAGCATGGCTGCAGTCCAATGACTGAGACAAGTAAAAGATAAAATATAAATGACATTCCTTTCCCTCAGCTGATGGCTTCCAAAGATGATGAAGAGCACAGGTGCTACTTCTGAAAGTGCTGCAGCTTCTACAGATCCAGTATACAAATCTGAATAAATTTGGCCTTGAGGTTCTTTATTCAAGAGCTTTTCACTGATCTTTCATAGAGACTAATGAAAGCCTAAGGACTAAGGAAAGCACAGATTTCTTCAAGACTACAAGGAAATTATATTATTCTAACTGTGCAAGTGAGTTGCTACCAGAAGCCAAATTTTAATATGGCAACATCCTTTGAAGTAGGTCTACTCTGTTGTATAAATGACAGCTGTAAATGCATCACAGATTTGTCTCAGGATCTTGTAACAGCTGACTGGCATTTGTCCAATGAGCTTGAAATAAGATTTACAGCTTAATGGAATGTAAAACCAAGCACATACAGTGCTCTCTCCCCGTCTGATCATATATATATATATATATATATATATGTATATCACCGTGATCACCGTGACCGACCAGGCTATCAGATGTTGCTACACATCGCTGGTCATAATGCGCTTCGCATTGTTTTAGCCTTCAAATGACGCCACCCCGTTGTGGCGAAAGAGTACAGCAGGGATCGCCACTACCCGCTGCCGGAGACTCGTGGAGCTTTTAGGTGTTTTCGCTCAGTAAACACTCACAACGCCCGGTCTGTGCATCGAAACCGCGATCCTACGACCGTAAGCCCGCTGCCCTAACCACTGGGGCATTGCGCCTCCACACACACGCATACACACATATATACATACATATTTATATATATACATACATATATACATATATATATATGTATGTATGTATGTATGTATGTATGTATGTATGTATGTATGTATGTATGTATGTATTTATATATATGTATGTGTGTGTGTGTGTGGAGAGAGAGAGAGAGAGAGAGAGAGAGAGAGAGAATGAGATACAGGGTAGCTCAAAAGTCACCAAGGGTTCTGAAATTTTATGATGTTTTTTTTTCCCCAGATATTTTATAAAAGGGATCTTTGTAAAGGCGTGTGGCTCTGTGGCCAGGGTATTCGGCTTGCGGTCGAAAGACCGTGAGTTCGATTCCCGACGGTGCATTGTGTCTTTGTGCATGGCACTTTATTTTACGTTGCTCCAGTCCACTCAGTTGACAAAAATGAGATGTATCTGTAATTTCAAAGGATCAGCCTTGTCAAATTTCGTGTCACGCTGAATATCCCTGAGACCTACATTGAGGGCACTGCGTGAATTTGGAGTGACTAGCCACTTGCAAGTTAATTGCACGAGCAGGCTGTTCCATTGATCGGATCAATTGGGATATTCGTTGTCGTGACCGACGCAGTATCAGTTGAAGAAAGCAGCTTCTGCTAATTAACCATGGAAAAATACACGACTGAACAGCGATCATAAGTAGTGAGATTTTTATACCAACTCCGAGGATCAATAATACAAACTGAACTAGCTTATCGTGGCCACTACGTTATGAGGGACTCTCCAAGTTAATCCATGATAATTTGATTCATTGTTTTGAGAGTAAAGGCTCGGTAAGTATCCGACCACGAAGTGGTAAACTACGTTCGGTAATGAACGAAAGAGTAATAGAACGAGCAATGGAGAGTAACGAAGAAGATCCGGGCACATCAACTCGAAAGCGGTTTCGACATGTAGGGCTTCTCGGTCGTTACCCCCAACGAATTGTTAAGAGAATAAATCTGTTTCCGTACAAAGTGCAGCTAGTGCAACCACTGAAGCCACAAGATTACGACCTGAAGCTGCAGTATGCTGTCAGAATTCAGGAATTAACAACAGAAGGTTCTGAATTCATCCGCACACACACTCTCTCTTTACTCTTTTACTTGTTTCAGTCATTTGACTGCAGCCACGCTGGAACACTGCCTTTAGTCGAGCAAATCCCAGGATTTATTCTTTGTAAGCCTAGTACTTATACTATCGGTCTCTTTTGCCGAACCGCTAAGTTACGGGGACGTAAACATACCAGCATCGGTTGTCAAGCGATGCTGGAGGACAAACACAGACACAAACATATATACACACGCATACACACACACACACACACACACATATATATATATATATATATATATATATATATACGACGGGCTTCTTTCAGTTTCTGTCTACCAAATCCACTCACAAGGCTTTGGTCGGCCCGAGGCTATAGTAGAAGACACTTGCCAAAGGTGCCACGCAGTGGGACAACCAGGTGGTTCGTAAGCAAGCTACTTACCACACAGCCACTCCTACACACTGATAATATCGGACGAAGTACATTTTCATGTGAATGGAATTGCTAACGGACAAAATTGGAAGATTTCGAGTTTGGATTTCAAGTAGGGGGATTTTTTAAAAAAAATTGTACCTGATTAAGTGTAAGGTAATGTGTGGGAAAAAATCAGAAGACGTGGTCGAACCTTATATTTTTGAAGGCGATGCTGGCAGCCATGGGACAGGGGGACAATATCGGATTTCGGTATCTTTCTAAATTTTTATACAAACGTGAAAGTAGCAAAGTTTGAGAAAAGAGTTTCAGGTGGATCGCCATATCTGGAGAAGTTTTAACCCTTTTCTTAGCATAATTCTGTTGAAATATATCATCCTTGTTTCAATTGATTATGAAAATAAAGAATTTAGTAGAATATCTTTGTCATTATTAAACTGGTGGAAATGGCGGCGAGCTGGCAGAAACGTTAGCACGCCGGGCGAAATGCTTAGCGGTATTTCGTCTGCCGTTACGTTCTGAGTTCAAATTCCGCCGAGGTCGACTTTGCCTTTCATCCTTACGGGGTCGATTAAATAAATACCAGTAACACACTGGGGTCGATGTAATCGACTTAATACCTATGTCTGTCCTTGTTTGTCCCCTCTGTGTTTAGCCCCTTGTGGGTAATAAAGAAATAGGTATTTCGTCTGCCGTTACGTTCTGAGTTCAAATTCCGCCGAGGTCGACTTTGCCTTTCATCCTTACGAGGTCGATTAAATAAGTACCAGCTACGCACTGGGGTCGATATAATCGACTTAATCCGTTTGTCTGTCCTTGTTTGTCCTCTCTGTGTTTAACCCCTTGTGGGTAGTAAAGAAATAGGTATTTCGTCTGCCGTTACGTTCTGAGTTCAAATTCCGCCGAGGTCGACTTTGCCTTTCATTCTTTCGGTGTCGATAAATTAAGTACCAGTTACGTACTGGGGTCGATGTAATCGACTTAATCCGTTTGTCTGTCCTTGTTTGTCTTCTCTGTGTTATATATACATATATACGACGGGCTTCTTTCAGTTTCCGTCCAACAAATCCACGCACAAGGTTTTGGTCAGCCCGGGGCTATAGTAGCCCAAGGTGCCACGCAGTGGGACTGAATCCGGAACCATGTGATTCGTAAGCAAGCTACTTACCACAAAGCTACTCCTACGCCTGAATACTGAATTTCAAAAAAAATCTCATTACATTGGAATTAAAAAGCTTAACATGCTTTTAAAAGGGTATGCAAAAATTTTCTGGGAAAGAGCTGTCTGTATACCTCACGTATATCGAAAGGGCTTTGTGACCCTACCCGGCGCCTAATAAAGAACTAATTTGCCGAATGTCATTAAAATTGCATTTCCTCCTGCTTCTCGTTAAAATTTCTTTTTGAAAAATCTTGGTAAGGTAAGCGACGAATAAGTAAAATGATTCCATCGAAATACTTAAGCAAAGGAAACACGTTACTAAGAATTTTAAAATGAAGGTATGATAATTGCCTAATGCTGAGTGTTATATAGCAACGACCCAAACTAACCCTGTGAGAGCGAGTTATATTACTAATAATTTGAAAAACTTGTATAATGTATTTCCAATTCTGGAAAAAAAAAATAACTGTATCGGTGATATAGAATATTAAATAAAGAGAGAAGTTAATAATTAATTACCTCTGAATTAATTAAACGGGTTTTTCGGTTCAAGCAATGAACAAATTTTGTGATAAGATGTTATTTGATACACCTTAAGCATTGAGTTCATTTCAAGAATCAGAAGGTATAAGAATAAAAAAAGAGTCTAATTTAACCTTCAATTAAATAAGATTTAGAAATAATTCCATTTTTAATGGTGGGAGGGGCAGTTTATTTTGAAGTAAATAAAGCTATAATTAATAACGCATTCGACTATAGGCACAAGGCCTGAAATTTTGGGGGAGGTTTCTGGTCAAAGACATCGACCCCAGTTTTCCACTCAAATCTATTTCGTCTCTCTTTATGTTCTGAGTTCAAATTCCGCCGAGGTCGGCATTGCCTTTCATCCTTTCGGGGTCGATAAATTAAGTACCAGTTGCGTATTGGGGTCGATCTAATCGACTTAATCCTCTCCCACAAGCTTCGGGCGTTGTGTCTAGAGTAGAAAAGGATATCTATTTTATCGGTTCCGGAAGGACGAAAAGGAACGTCGAACTCGGCGGTGTTCAACACAGAACGTAAAAACGGACGAAATTCCGCTACGCATTTCGTCCGACACCCTAACGATTTTGCCAGCTCACCGTCTTAAAGCAGTAAGTAATAATATCATGTAAGTATTGGGTATATTGGTTTAAAAACCCTTTGGATAGAAAAAGTTGAGAGCTGCAATTGGAAGTTGAACCCACATTTTCCACAAACTGGGCAGATGTTCTACCATTGGAGGAAAGCAATTCTTCGAGTTTGTCCACTCATTTTAGACATTTTAAGCAACGATAATCGGATGTCATTGACATCATACGGACTGAAATTTTGCTTCGAAATTTAACGCTCCTCAAACGAATTATTTCACGTAAGAAGATTTCGAGTTCGGGTTTCCCGATTCATAAATTTTTATGACGTCAAAAAAGAGTTTGTCTTCGTGACTTGCCTTGCTTTTCAGTACATTTCATTTTCGAGATCGTCGTACTGTGACCCTTTTACTATTTCCTTCGAGACATCATCATCATCATCAACACCGCATCATCATCATCATCATCTCCCCAGTGACTTAATCACCGACGTCAAAATCAATCATAACATCATCATCTTCATCATCATCATTACCATCACCATCGTCATCACCACCACTAAAATCATCATCATCATCAACATTCATCAATAGTTTGATCTGAAGTGGTCCAGATGGAACATTAGACTATATATTAATAACTAACAGTCGGATTTCGAATCCTACCGAGGTCCACTTTTGGCTTTCATCTCTTTGGAATCAAGAAAATAAAATACCAACCAAGTACTGAAATCGATTTAATCGATTTAATCGATTAAGCACCGTCCACCAAATTTCGAGCCCGGCGTCTAATTTACCATCGCCGCCACTCGCAAGCGAGTTTGGTTTCGTCACATGTGTTGTAGTTTAGCTGATTGTTTTAGAGGAAGGGGCTATGAAGTTGCGGGTAGATATAGATATGCTCTCGGTCAATCCACCCGTGAACCAGAAAGACATGGCGAATATGACATGGGAAAGAGAGGAAGAGAGAGCACGAGAGAGAGAGAGAGAGAAAGACATATAATGAGAGGGTGAGAGAGAGAGCGAGTTGTGCGAGCACTCGGGCGGTACTCGTTCTCAGTTGACGAGACTAGACCAATGTGAAGAAGCGCTAACTGCCGCGAGGAATCGAACCGTAGATTTTAAGGTAGGGAGTGAACCCGACGTCCTAACGACAAGGCCAAGCGCCTAAATTCATAACAATCATCGTTGTCGTTGTTTTCATCATCTTCATCGTCATCATCGTCGTCATCACCTTCATCGCCGGAATCGTTGTCGTCATCGTGGTCGTCATCACTCCCAAATTCCTCCTCCTCCTCCTCCTCCTCCTCCTCCTCCTCCTCATAATCATCGTCATCACCATCATCCTCATCACCATCGTTCACCATCATTATCAAAATAATTATCATCACCATCACCATCATCGTCATCACCATTATTATCATTACCATCATCCTCATCACCATCGTCATTACCATCATCATCATCACCGTCATCATTACTATCATTATCATCACCGTCATCATTACCGTCATCATCATTACCGTCATCATCATCATCATCACTATCACCATCACCCATCATCACCATCATCATCATAATCATTATCATCACCATCACCATCATCGTCACCATCATCATCACCATCATCATCACCGTCATCATCACCGTCATCATCACCGTCATGATCATCACCATCACCATCACCATCGTCTCATCATCATCATCATCATCATCATCATCATTATCATCCTCATCACCATCGTCATTACCATCATCATCATCACCGTCATCATTACTATCATTATCATCACCGTCATCATTACCGTCATCATCATTACCGTCATCATCATCATCATCACTATCACCATCACCCATCATCACCATCATCATCATAATCATTATCATCACCATCACCATCATCGTCACCATCGTCATCACCATCATCATCACCGTCATCATCACCGTCATGATCATCACCATCACCATCACCATCACCATCGTCTCATCATCATCATCATCATCATCATCATCATCATCATCATCATCATCATCATCATCATCGCCATAATTATTCCAGTGCAGGAACTTGAAGCGAAAAAAAAACTTAAGCAAACGGAAAAAAAAAACGAAATTTCAAAAAACCCCAGCACCCCTTCTCACTTCACACCTCTACCAAAACATTGAACCGTGTGATTCATTTTTATCTTTTTAGTTTTTAATTCGGCACTTGCTTTTTTTTCTATAACATTTTTTAATCACCACAATTAATGAATGATGATAAGGATGATGATGATGATGATGATGGAGATGGTGGTGGTGGTGGTCGTCGTCGTCGTCGTGGTGATGATGATGGTGATGATGATGATGATGATGATGATGGAGGTGGTGGTGGTGGTGGTCGTCGTCGTCGTCGTGGTAATGATGATGGTGATGATGATGATGGTGGTGGTGGTGGTGGTTGTGGTGATGGTGGTGGTGATG
>NC_043010.1:36575377-36590377 GCF_006345805.1 Octopus sinensis
TCTCATCTCATCACCCATTGAGAACCGGTCTTGGAATTTTTACGTCCCTGTTACCTAGCGGTTCAGTAAAAGAGACCATTAGAATAAGTACCAGGCTTAAAAATAATTTCTTAGAAATAATTTCGACTAAAAATTCTTCAAGGTGGTGCCCCAGCATGGCCACAGTCTAATACTACAAGTAAAAGGTAAGCGAATACACGCTTATTCGTCTACCAGCAGAAACGGTAGCACAGAATAATAGGTTGCACCAGTAAAGATCAATAGAAATGTTTGCCGCTTGCTACATCTAAGTCGCCATTTACAGAGAGATATTAACAATGCTGCTCAACAGTACAATAGACCGCCGGCTAGAAGTGGCTTTGATGGATTGCTGAACTACACAGAGCAACAGACATTTATCAATACAAAACGGAGAAAGAGAAATACTATTGTAGTTTAAATATATCCACAAATTTTGCTAGGATTCATTTCATACTGATTCGTGCGCACTTGCTCACTTCACAGAAATAGCACAAAATTTGCCGCGAATTCCCCAGTTAAATCTAGCTATTGCTGTATAGGGTACGTAGGATCGTAAAATCTTGAACCACCAGAAATCTAAACAAACCTCAAAACAACTCAACTGGAATGGAATATCAGAGACAGAAACAGATATCCTTTTGATAGAAAATGACTATCAAAATGAATAGTACAAATAATAAAGTAGAATTGCTAAACTGTTCAGTAAAAGTGTACAGCGCAACAGATTAACCGAAAACTCTCTTAAAGATAATTACGCACAACACTCTCGCTCTTTTAGATGCGGGAATACGTCTAATGCTTCAAACTCTGGAAATTATTTGGTTCTTAAAAGGAAGTCAAGAAAACAATCTTAGAATTAAGTAGAGTGTTGTTGCTTTTGTGTGTGTGTGTGTGTTTTATTTTTTTGGTTTGTTGCATTCCATTCTATGAAAGACCACACAAGCTGTTCATTGCAAAACAATCAACTCTGCACTCTGATGGATTCTTTCTTTTTCGTTCTCTCCTTCCTTCTTTGTTTGTTTGTTTTCTTCTTTCTTTCGTTCAAGCAAAGATATGCAACGGTCACGACAGCCACTGTCGATCGCATGCAACGGAAAACAAAAACTTCTGTCCTTAACTGGCCACATTTGAATATGAGTCAAGAAACCCCCTCCTCGTACCTCCACGCAAAGAAATACAAACGTCAAGCTTAAAAAAAAAACACATTTCTGTACTCAATGATAGTGAATTACATCTTGGCTGTGACTACAGCCTACACAAGTGTTATATGAAACTTCAACACGGAAAAACCAAGGAGAAATTTAAGCTAGAAGTACAGTTGAGCCACTTAAGAAAGATATGTCCTCATGGACATATATGACCTTAAGGACATAATATGAGACAGAGTATTAGGAAATTCGACACGAAATAGTAAAAAAACAAAAAAAAAACAACTACAATTTAAGCTAAATTACAATAGTTGCTCTCAAGTCAAGTTTATTTGCTCCGAAGAAAAGTATATTTTTCTGTTCTGTACGAGGTTTTGAATTAAATCACTTTCCATGCAATTCACGTGGCTTGTGTTCATCGATGAAACATTGAAACTAATGCTGGCCGTATGATGGATAGAAAACTAATTAAAGAAAGACATTAGCCGAATATATACTTTCTTCTTTCTTTCCTCCTTTCTTTTTCTGCCCCCCCTCTCTCCCACATTTCTTGGCATTCGCTTTCTTTAATCTTTCTACTTTCCTTCGTTGTCTCCCTTGTACCTTTCCCTCCGCCGCTTCTCTCTCTCTCTCTTTCTCTAATTCCTTCTCTAATTCTTCAACCCCTCTGCTTCTACCCCTCTCTGTCCCTCTATGGGACCGATGTTCAGTCAAGCATGATCTTTCTTTCTCGGCCCGTACATCTTATTTTCCTGTCTCCTGACTTTCGTCTATGTTTGTGCCTCAAGGCTTTCACTTCCCACGCCAGCTGTCCTTATTAGTTGAAAGACACCTGTTGTTATTCTCTTGTTGTTTGTATTTGCAATCGTGTAACGTTTTCTCCTTTATCTCGCTTTATTTTTGTCTGTGTAGTCGTACACATTCGCTTGCTTTCTTCCAAAAATTTAATGCTCTTAGGTTAGATTAGGTAGGGGGCGGCTACCAATTTTGAACAGTCTCAAGTGTAACCAGCCGAAACTGTAATGATAATTGGAAGCTTGACTGAAGAATAAAGGGCTACGAATGATAGTCTTGGTTTTTCCTGTCCGTCCTTGTACCGTCTATCTGTCCGTATGTTTTTATTGTCTTCCGTTACGTTCTTATTCTGTTTTTTGGATATGTGTGTTTGTATGAGTGTACATAAATATATACACATATATACACACACATAGAGCGAGAGAGAGAGAGACAGATAGAGAGAGAGAAAGAGAGAGAGAGGAGAGAGAGATAGAGAAGAGATATTTCTTTTGTCTTTTGTTTCCTAAATTTATTTTCATTTCCTACATCTATCACTATTTCTTTCCCCTGCTCTCTGCTCTCATTTCAGATATATATATATGTATGTGTGTGTGTGCGTGTGTGTGTGTATGTGTGTATGTATGTATCCAACTCCATCATCTGTCACTCACTCTCTCTCTCTCACTATACATATATACGTACATACATATGTACGCATACAGATGATTATGTTTATGTATAAATGTGTATATGTGTATGAATATATAAGATGTATTACATGCATACATACACACACAAACATATATACACCACACACACACATATATATATATGTATATATATATATATATATAATATATATATATATATAATATATATATATATATATACACTTACAAGCTCACATAATCGCTTAAATAAATAAATAATTAAATAGCACACCCCAGATTTGCAGAGAAAATGACAATGAAGACGTTTGTCCATCAGTATATAACAATGGTCACTCTGGGTCACTATAGGTTATTAGTGGTCACTAAATGTTACTGAGTGTCACTAAGAGTAATGCAATTATCTTTATAGTATCTGAGTAGCGATACTTAAATATTTATATCTGTGAGTGTACGACGTGTGTTCGTGCGAATGTGTATAGAAGCTTACATGAATTTGTGAACGTTTGTATGTGTGTTAAAGAAAGTCACAGAGGTGGCTGTGTGGCAAGGAGCTTGCTTACCGACCACATGGTTCCGGGTTCAGTCCCACTGCATGGCACCTTGGGCAAGTGTCTTCTACTATAGCCTCTGGCCGACCAAAGCCTTGTGAGTGGATTTGGTAGACGGTAACTGAAAGAAGCCCGTCGATAAATATGTATGTGTGTGTGTATGCTTGTGTGTCTGTGTTTGTCCTCCCAGCATCGCTTGACAACCGATGCTGGTGTGTTACACTTAAAACCTATAGATACACCCACTGGTCGTATTTCACTTCCTATATATGGTTACATTCGTACAAAAATTTTATTAGATTTTTTCTCTGATCATTTTGAAGTCTAAATTCTCCAAATATAAAGCTATACAGGTCACCAGTCGGTTGTCAGGGAATATCTGGCAATGATAATAATAATAATAAAATAATAATATAAAATAATAATAATAATAATAATAATAATAATAATAAAATAATAATATATGACACCCTAAGCATAACACCAACATGAACTTCTAACTTGTTGTCTCTTGAGATCTCTGGAGTCTCTTGTACAAATACAAACAAAAGTCAATTAAATAATAATAATAATAATAATAATAATAATAATAATAATAATAATAATAATAATAATAATAATAATAATAATAATAGTTTGCTTATTGATCGACATGAGCATCCCCTGTGATCATAATATCTCAGCGAAAGAGTTTGACAAGCTCAGAAAATATAAAGACCTACTCATTGAAATTGAGAAAATGTGGCATCTCAAGGCGGTTACAATACCAGTGATCGTAGGAGCACTAGGAATGATCAAGAAGGGAACCGAAAATTATATGAGAAGGATCCCTGGCTTACCATCCCTGCAAGAAGTGCAAAAGATTGTCTTAACTGGTACATCACACGTATTGAGAAGAGCATTGTCGATGTGAGAACTGTTGCTGCTCATGTATTTTAAGTTAACTTTTAAAAAAAAATTTTTTTTTTTAAATGAACGAACTACTGAGTTTGGTTTAATGGCCTACCAATGTATACTATGAGTTTCTTTGCCCTAGGAGTCGGGAAGACACTCGGCAAGAAATGGAAGCAAATTTGAAAGAAGAAAATAAAAGTAATAATAATAATAATAATACTGGGCTTCGTATATTTTACCCCAGTGTCACTTCGATGACATGCACTGCTCTCTCACTCAATAATGATAATAATAATAATGATAATAATAATAATGATAATAATAATAATAATAATAATAATAATAATAATAATAATAATAATAATAATAATAATAATAATTTCGCTTGTTTTCTACCAGGGCGAAAGATGAGGAGGGCAATACGAAGACAACCATTAAAAAAGGTAAGTATACACAGTATACGATGGAAAGAAAGGGACATATGCAGAGTATACATAAGTTTAAAGAAAAAACTGTGGGGTGGGGGAAGATGATAGACATGTGACCCTCCTGATACAGGAACGCCTCTAGGGATAATCTAGGGATCCCACTGTCCGAGATTTCCCTGAACACCAGGAGCAAGTGCCCTCTCCGGTTCCTTCTCTTCGACTTAGAAGTCTACACTTAGAGAGGTACCATCCACTCTTGCCATTCTCGCAGCTTTCACCCACCTTTTTAAAAAACTCACTCGAGGTCAGCACTTCTCCCTCCACTCTCAATTTCGTTTTCAAGTGAAACTTGAAGAAGTCAATGAGAGCTCTACTAAAGAGGAATGTATCTGTACTCAAGCCTTTCGGCCTTGTACACCAGACAACCTCATTCGCCACAGCCTCCAAGCAAAGGAAAACTGCCTTGCCTGCCCGATTTATGGAGAGTAACAGTACAATCATCACTACAGATTCTGCCGATAGACGGATCCGTCCCATACGTGTTGGATTTCAAATTTTTGTATAAGGCCAGCAATTTTGGCCTCTTAATGTGCTCAAATGTACACTGTATTTTATATGAATAATATATAATCTATAGACTAATATTTCTTTACGCTAGGCCAGTGGTAGTAAAAACTTCTAAAATCTTTATTACCTTGATATTATTAAGTATATATATATATGTATCTATCTATCTATCTATCTATCTATCTATCTATCTATCTATCTATCTATCTATCTATCTATCTATCTATCTATCTATCTATCTATATATATATATATATATATAACGGGAAGCTTTATGAAAATAAACAAAAGACGAAGGCAGGTGGAAAACAAACGAACAATTGTATTAGTATGGCGCTCAGGAAATATAAATAAAACAAGTCTTTATATATATAGGCGCAGGGGTGGCTGTGTGGTAAGTACCACATGGTTCCGGGTTCATTCCCACTGCGTGACACCTTGGGCATACCTTTGAGTAACCACCTAGCAACATGTGGCCGGAAAATGTATATAATATTTCCATTCTACAAATTACACAGCCCAAGCGAAATCGAGAGGAGAATCAGAGAAAAGAATTTTATTGATAAATTCGAACCCAGTCTACTACTATAGTCTCGGGCCGACCAAAGCCTCGTGAGTGGATTTAGTAGACGGAAACTGAAAGAAGCCCGTCGTATATATGTATATATATGTATATATATATATATATATATATATTATATATATATATATATTATAATATATATATATATATGTATGTGTGTGTGTTGTGTGGTCTGTGTTTGTGTCCCCACCCCCAACATCGCTTGACAATCGATGGTGGTGTGTTTACGTTCCGTAACTTAACGGTTCGGCAAAAAGAGATCGATAGAATAAGTACTAAGCTTCCAAAGAATAAGTCCTGGGTCGATTTGGTCGACTAAAGGCAGTGCTCTAGCATGGCTGCAGTCAAATGACTGAAACAAGTAAAATAGTAAAGTATATATATTATATATATATATATATATATATATATATTATATATATATGGGTTATTTTGGTTATCGTATTTACAATCTTAAGTCCATTTTAGCAATAATTACGGAATTGTCCCTCCGAGAAAATAACAAATATAGAAGATTATTATTAAGCATATTTTATATAGCAAACAAATTTAAATAGATAAGAGTTGTAATAAGATGTAATTGTGTATACAGTTTTTGTTGTTGTAGTTATACGTAGGAGAAGACTTAGATACTTAATTATATGCATTTATACACACACACACACACACACACACACACACACATATATATATATTTATATATATATATATATATATAATGTATGTTGTGATGACAAGAGACATAAAAGGATTTCAATTGTTATGTGTTTGAGATATAATGAAATGAATTTCTATGGTTGTGGATTGCACTTACTTGATTGTGTTGTTTTTTAAATTGTAATTGATGTCAGATTGAGTAGTTAACACTTACGCTCATAACACGGACATTTGAATTAATTTTTGACAATCCAGCCGTCCTTTCACACGGAATTTCATCTTTCTGAACCAAAGGCCTTGAAGAACTGTGAATATGTATATCAGAAAAAAATAAGTCGAAACAATTTGTTGAACTTTTACGGTTTTTATAATTATTTATGTAATACTATGTTATATATTGTATTCATAGCATTTAATGTAATATTGTAATATAAATAAATAAATTATTGGATTGTCAATAGAATATCTCTCTACTTTAGTTATCTTATATATATATATATATGTGTGTGTGTGTGTGTGTGTGTGTGGAGGCGCAATAGCTCAGTGGTTAGGGCAGCGGACTCGCGGTCGTAGGATCGCGGTTTCGATTCCCAGACCGGGCGTTGTGAATGTTTATTGAGAGAAAACACCTAAAGCTCCACGACGCTCCGGCAGGGTGTGGTGGCGATCACGGCTGTACTCTTTCGTCGCAACTTTCTGTCACTCTTTCTTCTGTTGGCCTGCTCGCTAGCAAGCGGGGTGGCGTCATTTGAAGGTTAAAACAATGCGAAGCGCATTGTGACCAGCGATGTGTAGCAACATCTGATAGCCTTGTCGGTCACGTGATCACGATATATATATATATATACTAACAGATGGTGAACATACAGAACAACCGTAGGTTTGCCGTGTCTCCAAAACATGTACCAAGAGTTATAAAGACCAAACATCAACATCATGGTACTTGGAGTGATCACTAGTGATAACGAAGTCATACCTCCATTCGTCATTAAACACGGACTTAGATTCAGCTCGGAGACGTACATCAAGTGACTGGAGGAGGTAGTGCTACCCTGTGTGAAGAGGGTGGCTGCTAGAAGACCCTATGTCTGGCAACAGGACGCTGCACCATGCCATATAAGCAAGAGAACCCAGTCATGGCTGTTAGGCAATTTCTGTGACTACATCACCCTTAACAACTTGCTACCTAACTCCCCACACAGCAATCCCCTTGATTATTATTTGGGGCGCAGTTGAACGGGAGACCAACAAAACTCCTTGTAACACCAAAGATGACCTGAAGGCAAGAATTATAGCAGCGTTCACCAACTTAAACAAGGAGCCTGTCCAGAGTGTTGCAGGAGATTCCGAAGTCATTTGAAGGCCATGGTTGAAGCCAATGGCGATTTTATTGAATAAATTTACTCTTTAGTATTTCAAGATATTTTCATGTAATCTGTGTAAATATATCTGTTAAAATGAGGTGTCAGTGTTATATTCATTTTTGGCTAATTTAAACAATATATTAACCGCATCCTATAAATATATATATATATATATAATATGTGGTGTGTGTGTGTGTGTGTGTGTGTGTGTGTGTATGTGTGTGTGTGTGTATATATATATATATATGTATGTAAGTGTATGTATGTATATGTATGTACTTATATAACATATATATATATATGTTATATAAGTACATATATGTACATATATACATACACACACATGCATTTATATATTATTTATACAGAAAGACATATACATACAATACATTCACTTGCACCCCCCCCCCCACATATACACGCTCACACATGCACACCCAACCATACCGTAGACATACATGGAAATATGCATAGTTACGGACAAGCACTCATAGAGGGTGAACACCCACATACATATTCATAAACAAAGACGCGAAGACACGCACACACACACACATACAATCAATACATTCCTCACCAAACGCATACACACCCACACACAGTCCCAAACACACAGACGTACACAAGCGAAAACACACACACACAAGCCCAAACACACACACACACACACACACACAAAGCCTAAACACACGCACACACACAAGCCCAAACACACACATACACAAGCCCAAATACACATACAAGCCCAAACATACACACACACAAGCCCAAACACACACAAGCCCACCACACACACACACCAAACCACACACAACCACAAGCCCACACGCACACACAAGCCCAAACACACACACACAGCCCAAAAAAAAAACACACCCAAGCCCACACACCACACACACACAGCCCAAAACACACACACACAAGCCCAACCCACACACACACAACACACACACAAGCTAAACACGCACACACAAGCCCAAACACACACACGAGCCCAAAACACACACACACACAAGCCAAAACACAACATACACAAGCCCAAATCCACATAACAGCCCAAACAAACACACAACAAGCCAACACACACACCAAGCCCAAACACACACACACACAAACCCAAACACACACACACACAAGCCCACAAACACACACACAAGCCCAAACACGCACACACAAGCCCAAACACACACACACACAAAACCAAACACACACACACAAGCCCAAACACGCACACACAAGCCCAAACACACACACACACAAGCCCAAACACACACACACACACAAGCCAAAACACACACACACAGCCCAAACAGACACACAAGCCAAAACACACACATACACAAGCCCAAATACACATACAAGCCCAAACACACACACACACAAGCCCTAACACACACACAAGCCCAAACACACACACACACAAACCCAAACACACACACACACGCCCAAACAAACACACACACAAGCCCAAACACACACACACACAACCCAAACACACACACACAAGCCCAAACAAACACACACACAAGCCCAAACACACACACACACACAAGCCAAAACACACACACACAGCCCAAACAGACACACAACCCCAAACAGCCACAGACATACACGAGCCAAAACACACACACACAAGCCCAAACACACTCACACAAGCCCAAACACACACACACATGCTGTACAACGACGCACAGACACTTCATCCGGCAAACACACTCTAAAATATAATGAAGTATATATAAATATAGTTTTTCAATTTCAATTTTTAATTTCAATCTCAGTTTTTAATTTTCTCTTTCTCAGGACGTTATTTATTTCTGGAACCACTAATTGCTTTATTCCACTTGAAACCACTAATGTCTACTTGGATCTCTCCACCTCGTTGCAAACCTTGCATTCTTCACAATTCGACATTTTTCATTGCGATTATCAATAGGACAGACTACACACCCGCCATAAAAGTGGTTGTCCGTCACAGGCAAATAGCATTTTGGGTTTCCCCTTATCCATCTTGTCCACACTTATTCCTTTATCCACACTAATAGTTCTCTGCAAGGGTATTTAATTTCAAAGGTCTTGCACACATAACTATAATCTTTTATCTTTTACTTGGTTCAGCCTTTTAGATTGTGGCCATGCTGGGGCATCAGCTTAAAGGGTTTAGTCGAAAAATCGATCCCAGTACTTAGCTTTTTAAGCTTGTATTTATTCCTATTTCTTTATTGGCCACAAGGGGTACAAAGTCGACCTCGGTGGAATTTGAACTCAGAACGTAGCGGCAAGCGAAATACTGTTAAGCATTTCGCCCGGGGTCCGAACGTTTCTTATTTCTTTATTGCCCACAAGGGACTAAACATAGAGGAGACAAACAAGGACAGACAAACGGATTAAGTCGATTACATCGACCCCAGTGCATAACTGGTACTTAATTTATCGACCCCGAAAGGATGAAAGGCAAAGTCGACCTCGGCGTAATTTGAACTCAGAACGTAACGGCAGACTAAATACCGCTAGGCATTTCGCCCGGCGTGCTAACGCTTCTGCCAGCTCGCCGCCATTCTCACCAGCTTAATAATACACAACCCAATATACACGCACACAAGGCACACATACCGAAGACAAATACACAGACACACACACACACACATACACGTAAAGACATGCGTTCACAAGGACAGATTCAGCAGAAATACAAAATGGTGAAGTTGAATTCATCGGGGTTTGAACCCGGAGCGTAGAGAACAATTATGCTAGTTCGCCACCTTATTTCTTCGCACAGACACAGACACACATACATGCAGACATAGTATAAATTGTAATCATAATCTTTTTTTATATTTCACGCTGGCCACTTGATAAAAATCACTAAAGTGGGTTTTTTTATCTTTAATTTTGTTTAAATATGTGTGTGAGACCAAACTCAACATTAAGATTGTTGAAAAGCCAGGGAACTCCGTCAGATCACTACTATGTAGGACGTACTCCTTTGAGAATACCATATGCACCTATGATAACTGCATGGTATGTAGGATTAACCCTGGCATTAACTGTAGAACTAGAAATGTAGTTTACAGCATAAGATGCACAGAAGGTGCTTGTAAGGACATGAACATGACGTACATAGGGGAGACATCTAGGAGCATAGCGGAACGAATCAATGACACATCTGGGATAATATGACGACAAAAACAGTCTTCCATACTCTATCAACATGCCAAAGACCACCATGGAGGCAACTTGGGTCAACTTGACATCCGCGTCTCATCCAAGCACCCAAAAGACCCAACACTCAGACAAATACGGGAGTACGTCCTTATAAATGAAACCTCCCCAAAACTAAATAGGAAATATACATAGTAGATATCATACCTCCATACTCACAATTTACACATGTAGAGTAGAATAGTTAGTGGACTGTTATGTAGATTTATGTAGATAGATGTATTTATGTGTGTGTGTGTGTGGGGGGGGGTGAGTGTGTGTGTATGCACATCTATTTTTTTTTTTGTATGTAAGCATATAGATATGAAAATAAACAGATCAACATACAGACGGACAGGTACATAGGTTATAAGAACAGACAAGCACACATACGCAAATGGACACTGACACACATGACCATATATATATACACACACTTTACTCCACACAAGGACACATATAGAGACACGGATCCACACATATATATTTCTTTATTGCCCACAAGGAGCTAAACACAGAGGGGGACAAACAAGGACAGACAAAGGGGTTAAGTCGATTACATCGACCCCAGTGCGAAATTTGTACTTTATTTATCGACCCCGAAAGGATGAAAGGCAAAGTCGACCTCGGCGGAATTTGAACTCAGAAGGTAACGACACACGAAATACTGCTAAGCATTTCGCCCGGCACGCTAACGTTTCTGCCAGCTCGCCGCTCTTTATAGAGATGCACTTCCATACATACAAATATGGTACATCGTTGCAAAACACATAAACACACACAGGCATGCACACACAAAGAGACAGAGGTACATACATATACAAACACACGCTCATACACACATACATAGAAAATGCGCACAAACACGGACATGCAAGCACATGAATATACAGGATACATACATACAGATGCACACACACACACACACACACACACACACACACACACACACACACACATATACATACATACACATGCATACATACATTCGTACATACATGCATTCATAGGCACACACACACACACTGACCCACACACATGCGCACCAACAAACAAAAAGGAACGCAGTGTAAATAACGGACATAGTCAACACTATTGAAACGGTTGAAAGACGCAACAAAAATTTTAGGAAAATAAAAATATAAAATAAGTGGAAATTTTACCGGTGTGTGTGTTACATATAAGGCACAAAAAGAAAATGACTCTCCCCAGGACAAACAGTATATATATACGTATATATTATATATATATATATATATATATATATTATATATATATATATATATATATATATACACATAAATATATATATATATACATTATATACGTACATATATATATTTATTTATATATACATAATATATATGTATATATATATTCATATATATATATACGTATATATATATATATACACATATATATACGTATTTCACTCTCTCTCTCTCTCTATATATAATATATATATATATATATATACACATGCATATACATATATTATATATATGTATAGATAGATAGATAGACAAATATATAAATAGATACATAGACAGATAGATAGATAGATAGATAGATAGATAGATAGATAGATAGATAGATAGATAGAGATAGATAGATAGATAGATAGATAGATAGATAGATAGATAGATAGATAGATAGATAGGGATAGATCGATAGAGATAGATAGATAGATAGATAGATAAACAGATAGATACGTAAATAGGCATATCCATATATGTCTACACGCGCATACACAGATGTCTTTTAGTGCGTCGGGTGGGATGTTTGTGGGTGGGATGTGCGACAATACATTAAAGGAATTAATTCGATGAAAGAAATGCTATATATTTTTCTAGGTATTACTGTTTTACTTTCTTTTTCAAAGAAAATAAAAGAATTTTAAGTAGAATGAAAATATGCAAGGAAACATATCAAAAACAACAAAAAGACCACGTTTTATTTCACATCCGGATTACGTAATATACTGATTGAACTCACACTGTTCTTCACCGATGATGATAGCATTTTTCCCACGTCGTAGCACACTACGATTCTGGTGAATCACTTCATTTTAGCCTTTCTTTTACTTCCCATATCTGAATGCTTGATTTTTCCAGAATCATTCTTTCATTTTCTCGCCATGTATGTATATATATATACATATATATATACATTATATGTGTGTAAATATATGTATATATATATATATATATATCTATATATATATATATATATATATATATATAATATATATAATATATATATATACTACATATATATATACTCTTACTCTTTTACTTGTTTCAGTCATATGACTGTGGCCATGTTGGAGCACCGCCTTTAGTCGAGCAACTCGACCCCGGGACTTATCTTTGTAGCCCATCGGTCTTCTATCGGTCTCTTTTGCCGAACCGCTAAGTTACGGGGACATATACACACCAGCATCGGTTGTCAAGCAATGGTAGGGGGACAAACACAGACACACAAACACACACACAAACACATATATATATATATATATATATATATATATATACGACGGGCTTCTTTCAGTTTCGTCTACCAAGTCCACTCACAAGGCTTTGGTCGGCCCGAGGCTATAGTAAAAGACACTTGCCCAAGGTGCCACGCAGTGGGACTGAACCCGGAACCATGTGGTTGGTAAGCAAGCTACTTACCACACAGCCAATGCAAGTTATAAATACACACATTTTTTTTTATTAGGACGACTGGTGAAATCCCGGTTTAAAAATAGTTTGCCTTGTGGGTAATTTCGAAACAGCTATTATTAGTATTACTACACATACCTTAGCGAAGGTCGGAGGTAATGTTTTCAGCCGTGTTTGTTTGCTTTTTTGTTTTTCCGTGGACAAGATATCTCAAGAATCGCTGGATGGCTTCGGATGAAACTTTCAGGAACGATTGACCTCATGACTGGCACGAGCTGATGAGATTTTGGGATCGGTCCGGTACTGGACAAGACTTCTGGATTATTTGTTATATTTATTTTACGATCTTAAGTTAACTTTTAAGTCTACCTTATTTATCTCCCTTTAGGCTGTAAATATTTTGAATGGTGAATTTGTCAATTTTGGCTTGTAGTAGATGAAGTCAAACTAATCATTACTGTTACTAAATTTTCTACAGCTATATTCACATGCTAATACTACCATTGGGATCGATCGGGTACCGGACAAGTATTCGGGATTATCTTTCCGGTTTTCTTTTTTACTTAATTTTTGAGAGCGGTCGATTTCATTTTTAATATTCTCGTTTGTGAGAGCAGTCGAGTTTATTTCAGATATTCTGATTTTAAAATCATCTCTGGCTAATTGTTGAGAGGACATTGGTGTTGCCTTTTGCAGAGGTTTGCGCTCTCTGAGTGCTGTTGTTGTTGTTATTATTATTATCATTATTATTGCTGTTGTTATTATTATTATTATTATTATTATTTAGTGAGAGAGCAGTGCATGCCATCAAAGTGACACTAGGGTAAAATATACGAAGCCCAGTATAACCATCATGACTACCCGTCTAATAAGGGTACACCAGGCACATGCATCACAACCATATATCCACAACATGGTGATCTCATATCAAGATAAACAGCGCAAGATCTTGCAGGTGGGGGCCCAGTTAGAATTTTCTTCAGGTCGAGTAGCCCATCCCACTCAAAAGGTCCATGAATAAAGGTTGTTTAAGGATTTTGAACGAAACACCCATGTTTCTAGCGCTGAATTATTCAAACCCAAAATAATTCTTCTCAACAAATGGCTTTGATGCTTCACTACTATATCCGCTCGTGATCAGAAATGCACATATTGTCAACCACAAAAGGACATGCTCATATGGTCAAAATCAAACAACGGTTTTGTACTGTTTATCAAGACACAACAAGGCCCTCAGACAGACAGTACTTTACGCAAGTTGCGTACAGCTCCAAGTAATGCCGACTTTTGCAATACATGAGATTGTAGGGTATTTCTAAGGTTTTCAGATGTTTTTTTCTGTTTGGGTGGTAGTGACCCCAATGCTCCGGTGACAATAGGGATAGCCTTTACATTTGACTCTCGTAGCTACCACATCTTTGCGATCTCAATTCTCAGGTCTCCATATTTATCAACCTTTTCTCTTTTTTTCATGA
>NC_043010.1:36595377-36597877 GCF_006345805.1 Octopus sinensis
AGCGCGCTTCATGTGTGTGGGCTTGCTTCGGTGCCGCGTGCGTATGTATGCATACATACCCACACACTCGCATGCATCCCTACCCACATACATACACGCACACCTACTCACACACACACATACACCACACACACACCATACCCGCACACACACATACATACATACACCACATACCTACTTCAGACATACACACACACAGACATACACCCACACTCACACTCACACACTCACACGCATACACACACACACATACACACGCACACGTACACATACACACACACACACACCTACACAGCCATACCCTCACTCAGACACACACACCTACCTACACACACACACAACACACACAGACACACACCCATACATACATACATCTACACACACCGCCTACACACATACATACACACATACATAACACACACACATACACATACACACACATACGCACACACACATATACTTATACACATGCATACCACACACATACATACATACACCCATACACATACACACACACATACCTACATACTCCTATACGCACATATATACACACAGACATACACACATCACCACTCACACAAACATACACACACACATACTACACACACACTCACCTGCACGCGCACACACATGCATGACAAACACCCATACACTCACACTCACATACGCACACACCAACATAAACACGCACACGCACACACACACACCTACACTCCCACACACATAACACGCACCTACATACACACACGCACGCATACACACGCACACACACACGCATACACACATACATTACACAACACACACCTACATACACATGCATACACACACACACACAACATGCCGGACACACCGACATACATACATACACCTATATACACACGCCCACACACCTACATACCACACATATACACACGCCCACAACCTACATACACACACATACATACACACATACACGGACACACCATACATACTTACATACATACACCTATACACACACGCCTACACACCTACATACACACACATGCATACACACACACACATGTACGCACATACACACACATATACGCACATACATATATACCCACAACACATGCACACACACACACATACGCACATGCATGCATGCATGCACACGCGCACACCTACACGCATACACACACACACGCACGTACACAATACATACAACACACACACATACATACACCCATACACATACATGCATCCTACACACCATACATACACACTCACACATACATACACACACACACTCACACACACACCTGTATGTACGCGCACACACATGCACATACACACACTTCCACACCCCCCACGTACATACATACACACTCATACACATACACACACACACACCACAACGGACATACATTTATGCACACACATATATACACACATACTCACATACATTTCATCGGACACACTGACACCCAGACATACACACAGACACACTCACACATCACACACCATACACACTTACGCGCATACTCGCAGGCGCGCGCACACACGCGCTTGCGCCGGTTCGCGCACGCATACGCGCCGCATGCACCTCGCTCTTGGACCCGACGAGACCTCCCGCTCGTTCCTGGGACCGTCGCTTGTCGTTGGGTTTCCCACCCCGTCTCCGCGGGACCACTCTTCCATCTTCCCCTCAGCTGGAATCCTTTTTCCTTAACCCCCCTTTTTTGTTACACACACCGCGCACACATATACACACATTGCTTAAATTATACATTACTCTTACACACAATCAATCTACTCGCCATTAATACTACCACGACACTGGACACACACACACACTACTACTCAACACACGCTGGCACGCTACATACGCCCCCACCCCTTCCCCTCCCTCCCTTCCTCCTTCCTTCTTTTTCTTACTACTGACCAGTGTCTGCTATGCCTACCACTGTCTCGCCCTACCTCACACGCCTACACACAGACGCACACACTAACACATACATATATTTTTTTTGTTTTTTATCTCTCGCCTCACACACACACATACACACACGCACACGCGCACACTCACACATACACACACATCTGTTGCGTTACCAACCTTGTCTCCACTCTTTTGCCTTTAAAACCTACTTTGCTCTTGTTATCGTAAACTCGTCCTTCCGCCTTTCACCATGTGTACTCGTAAACACCAGTCGTTTTTTTCTCTATCCCTGTTGCCCGCTTTGGGATCTTTCTTTCCTCTCTCTTCCTTCTTTATGTTTCCGACGAGAGCTCCGCTCGAAACGTCATACCCTCCTGCTTCCATTTCCTGAACGCCTATTAATAATAATACTGTAATTGTTCCATTGTTGTTGTTTTTTTGTTTTTTCCCTTCCCGTTTGGATTAAAATTATATATATATATATATATATATATATATATATATATATATATGTGGAGGCGCAATGGCCCCGTGGTTAGGGCAATGGACTCACGGTCGTAGGATCATCACGGTTTCGATTTCCAGACCGAGCCTTGTCAT
>NC_043010.1:36605377-36613967 GCF_006345805.1 Octopus sinensis
GTTAAAATTGCCATATTTGTGTGGCTAGCAATGTTTTTATTGTTGTGGTTATTGCGTGTTTTAGGAGGAGCCACCACTTTCCATTAACCAATCTTATAAGGATATTTATGGCGTCGATACACTTGTATGTGTATGTATATATATGCGGGTGCCAGAGAGAGAGAGAGAGAGAGAGAGAGAGAGGAGAGGGAGAAAGAGAGAGAGAGAAGGAGAGACCGACCCGTATCTCCTTTTGCCATTTTCCTAAGGCAAGCGAAAGACGTACACTGCTTTTAACGGCAGTTAGCTCGCTGAGGTGACGAACAAACTTAACTATTTCCCAACAAGTAACACTTCTCCACACGAAACACAAAATGTGAAAGAAAGCGGGAGGTAGAGATAGATAGATAGAGAGAGAGATAGATAGATAGATAGAGAGAGAGAGAGAGAGGGAGAGGGAGAGAGGGAGACAGACAGACAGACAAGCAGACACAAGGCAAAAAGACTGTCGCTCGTTTGGAAGACAAGTTTATATTTAAGTAACTAACACATGGCCGTCTGAAAGATCTTTAATACGGAAACCATAACTTCCACCAGTCGTCTTCCAGTGTCTTCAATAAATGTAAGATTGAAGCAGTACAGTTCCTGATATATGAAACGATTGGACTGTCACGACTGGAAACACAGATTACACATACCCTTAAGTAAGATAGATGTACGAAGAAAAACATAATACTGTAACTTTGCTTATTTATAAGTAGCAACAAAATTTGTTATAAATCACACCATATTATCTTGCATAGAAAAGGATACACTTGAAAATGTAGACTTTTAAATATATACGAGTGTGCTGCCATCTGTTGGCGCACTACAGAACTAGTCCAAGAACATTTTGACACCACCTCCAAGGGATGAACCTAAGTGAGAAGGGCTGAGGGGCACGTGTCTCGCTCAAGAAAAGAAATACTCGTGACCATGCTGGCACCCAAAACAATGAGAAAGCGTGACATATATATATAGAAAAGAAATGCGCCCTTCTAAATAATGTTGTTACGCCCATCTCTCCTGGAATTGTATTTCCTTCTGACCTTGTGCACTCTCTTTGAAAACTTCTTGGGACCACGCCTGACCACGAAATCGGGGACGAGTGTTCTGCATCCATTTGAAAAATTCCTGGGACCGCGTCTGACCTCGAAACTGGGGACGACGGTTCTGCATCCATTTGAAAAATTCTTGGGACCACGTCTGACCTCTAAAGCGGGGAAAACGGTTCTGCATCGATTTGAAAAATTCCTGGAGCTGCGTCTAACGTCGAACCCAGGGACGACGGTTCTGCATCCATTTGAAAAATTCCTGGGACCGCGTCTGACCTCGAAACTGGGGACGACGGTTCTGCATCCATTTGAAAAATTCCTGGGACCGCGTCTGACCTCGAAACCAGGGACGACGGTTCTGCATCCATTTGAAAAATTCCTGAGACCGCGTCTGACCTCGAAACCGGGGACGACGGTTCTGCATCCATTTGAAAAATTCCTGGGACCACGTCTGACCTCGAAACCGGGGACGACGGTTCTGCATCCATTTGAAAAATTCCTGGGACCGCGTCTGACCTCGAAACCGGGGACGACGGTTCTGCAATAACTCGGAGAGCAAACTTCTTTGATAATTTGTTTATAAGTGAGCAAACGTTTGATTTGTACTTTAGCACTTTAGCACATTCCCCCGCCACCACCAAATCGACATTGCCTGTGCAGGTGCACGGGGTGTGCCTCATACTCAAGTATCAAAATGATCGTGGAAATGAAGTGTAAATGTGTTCCAGCCTAATCTTGATGCAACATCATTTCTCGGTTGGTGTCACATCCTTGATGTCACACCGACTGAAGTGTGAGTGGATCAAGAGGCCATCTATGCCTACGCGTGACTACGCTGGCACCTGAAACAACGGGAGAAAGCCTGACACACACTACAAGTATATATATATATATATATATATATATATATATATATATACACACAACACGCTCAGACGCACGCACATATATACATAGACACACATACGCACACACACACGCCTACTCGTGACTACGTTGGCGTCTAAAACAATGACAGACAGTGTGATATAGACTACCAGTATATGTATATTCATATATGTGTGTGTGTGTGTATGTGTGTGTGTGTCTGTGTGTACAGATAGATACGTACACACACACACACACACAAACACACACACTCACACACACACACACACACACACACACACACACACACACACACATATATATATATAAAGCCACTGAGTTCGGGCTGGGTGCGGAGAAAGTCAATAATGTGTACTTCAGTGCTCAAGTAGTACTAATACTATTTGGCGAGCTGCTAAGTTACGGGGACGTTGACACACCTACGTCGATTGTGAAGCGATGGTACGGGTGGGGACAAACAGACTCAGGGACACATGCAGAAATACATACACACACACACATGTATGTATATATATATATATATATATATATATATATATATATATATATATATTTATATATATATACTCTTTTTTACTCTTTTTACTCTTTTACTTGTTCAGTCATTTGACTGTGGCCATGCTGAGCACCGCATTTAGTCCACAAATCAACCCCAGCACTTATTCTTCTTTGTAAGCATAGTACTTATTTTTATCGGTCTCTTTTGCCGAACCGCTATGTTACGGGGACGTAAACGCACCTGCATTGGTTGTCAAGCGATGTTGAGGGGACAAACACAGATACACGAACATATGCACACACATACATACATACATACATACATATATATATACATATATATATATATATATATATATATATATATATATATATATATATATATATATATATATATACATATATACGACGGGCTTCTTTCAGTTTCCGTCTACCAAATCCACTCACACGGCTTTGCCGAAGGTGCCACGCCAGTGGGACTGAACCCGGAACCATATATATATATATATATATATATATATATATATATAATATACGACGGGCTTCTTTCAGTTTCCGTCTACTAAATCCACTGACAAGGCTTTGGTCGACTCGAGGCTATAGTAGAAGTCACTGCTCAAGGTGCCACGCAGTGGGACTGAACCCGGAACCATATATATAATATACGACGGTCTTCTTTCAGTTTCTGTCTACCAAATCCACTGACAAGGCTTTGGTCGACTCGAGGCTATAGTAGAAGACACTGCCTAAGGTGTCATGTATTATGACTCTACTCAGAACCTTGTGGTTGGGAAGCAACACGAAAAATAAATAAAAGAAAGTCTTGTGGTATATAGTTACCGTCCCTTCCGTTCTAAGTTCAAATTAATGTCGAGGACGATTTTAAATTTCGATTTTCTGTAATCCATAAAATTATGTAGCAAAGCAAACAACAAGTTATATTGATTAAATTGATGACATCACCCCCACCAACCTTTCCACCACCACCACCATCACCATAATTGTGTGGTAGTGTTGAGCTAAAATTAGAAATTTGTAATAACATGGTATTTCCAAAATATGAGCGCGCGCTCGCACACACACACTCACACACACACACATACACTGACACTCCGTCGGTTACGACGACGAGTGTTCCAGTTGATCCGATCATATATATATATATATATATATATAAATATATATATATATATATATATTATAAAATGAGATAGGGGTTGAAAATTCAACCCACCATGGATAACATATATCCAATATACTGCTAGATAGGTACCACCCACAAGGCTAATACATAGATGTTAAAAATTGCCAAACAATCAGTTCATCTATTGTATTATATGGGCAAAGGTAATAATATTACCGTAAATTAATACTACAAAATTAGAAAATGAAGAAACCTAAAAATTATAAATTTTCTGGGCGTGGCTATGTGGTAGGAAGCTCGCTACCCAACCACATAGTTTCGGGTTCAGTCTCACTCCGTGACGCCATCAGGCCGATGAAATTCTTGTGAGTGGATTTAGTAGACCAAAACTGTTAGAACCCCGTCGGACATATATCTGTATATATATTTGTATGTATGTATGTATGTATGTATGTATGTATGTATGTATGTATGTATGTATGTATGTATGTAAGTATGTTATGTAAGTATGTAGTCATAAAGCGAGACAGATGAGCGACAACCTGGCCACTGGTGGTGTAACACACCATACTAATCATATCTGTCGGGCATGTGGAAGAGAGTGTAATTCGGCAGGAGGACTTAAACGACATGCAAAGGTACATGAAGCCCAGTTACAACTACAGCCGGCTATTACCGGTAAAGGTATTAGTAGCCAATTCTGTACAAGACATTGTAGATCTTTAGCTGAGCTAAAAAGTCACATTCGATCACAGCACCAGTAACAGTTAAGCTTCGTGCAATGGCCATACTCGATAACGAGGGGGCAGCCATACGTATGTAAGTATGCATGTATGTATGTATGTATGTATGTATGTATGTATGTTTGTATGTATGTATGTATGTATGTATGTATGTATGTATGTATGTATGTGTGTGTGTATGTATGTATGTATGTATGTATGTATGTATGTATGTATGTATGTATGTATGTATGTATGTATACTCTTTTACCTGTTTCAGTCATGTTACTACGGCCATGCTGTCGAGAAAATTGACCCCGGAGCTTATTCTTTGTAAGCCCAGTACTTATTCTATCGGTCTCTTTTGCCGAACCGCTAGGTTACGAGGACGTAAACACACAAGCATCGGTTGTCGTCAAGCCATGCCGGGGGGACAAACAGACACATGAATGCATATATATATATATATATATATATATATATATATATAAAATACAAAATTGGACAAGAACGCAAAATATCCGGACAACTACATGATACAAAAAGGGACAATAAAGCATCCAGATAGACGATACAGAAAGACAAGTACTGGTCATTCGAAGCTTTCTATCCTCAGTCAAGAACTAGATCATCCTCACAATTTCGGCTGATTAATCTTGAGATTGCTCCAATCTGGGTAGCCCCAAGGAAAAACTAAGCTAAGAGCTTTAGATTCTTTGGAAGAAAGCATGTAATGTATACGAAAGCAAGACGGAAAACGAGACATATTACACAATATAAATACAAAATACAATAATAATAATAATGATAATAATAATAATGATAATAATAAATAATAAATAATAATAATAATAATATAAAATAATAATATAAATAATAATATAATAATAATATAATAATAACTAATAAAATAATAATAATAATAACAGGACCTAACAACAGGACATTACATTATATATATATGTGTACGATGTTGTATTATGTATGTATGTATGTATGTATGTATGTATGTATGTATGTATGTATGTATACACATGTATGTATGTGTGTTTTGGTGCCTGTCTCCCTACCACTGGTGACAAGTGTTGAAAACGGTCCGTAACTTAGCGTTTTGTCAAAAGGAACCGATAAAAGAAGTATAAATAAATAAATAAGTACAGGAGTTAATTCGCTCGACTATATTTTTTCATGCCGTGCCCCAGCATGGCCGCAGACTAATGACTATAACATGCAAAATGTAAAGGACATAGGAAAAAGTTGCCAGCCAAGCTTGGTTTTTTTTTTTTTTTTTTTTTTTTGAAAGTAAATACTCTCAAATAATAAATTAAATATTCGGTTTTGATAATAAAAAATATTAGTTTTTTTTTTCTTTATAGAGAGATATAGAAACATAATACAATGGCTGTAGTAGAATGCAATTTTCTTACAGGAGTTTAAAGTTGTATTAAGACGTCTGTTGAAGTTATGCGTGTGAGAAGGAAATGCGATGACACATGCAAATGTTATGCACGAGTCAAGTTGTGACGTCATTTATTTATTTATTTATTTATTTATTTATATACTTTCACTATTTGAACTGATATCTGTGCAACGAGGAAACTCTTTAGAAAAAAAAAAAAACTATAATAATTAAAATATAAAAGGAAAGAAATTAATAATGACCGAAAAATAAACAACTTTGTAACATAATAGTAATATAATAATAATAATAATAATAATAATAATAATAATAATAATAATAATAATAATAATGACAATAATAATAATAATGATGATGATGATGATGATTACATTTATTTGCCACAAGGGAGAAGGATGAGGAGCACAATACAAAAGCAGACATAATATAAAAGAATGCTAACATATAAAAGAACATATAAAACATATAAAAGGGTTAACATATAAAAGAATGCTAAAATAAAAAGTATATACGGTATACACTGAAGAAAAAAAGGACATATACATAGCATAGAAAAGTTTAAAAAGGGGAGGATGATAGAGATGTGGCCCTCCTGATACAGGAAGGCCTTTAGGGATACTCAAGGAACCCCACTGTTTGAGATTTCTCTGAAACCCTAGGGGCAAGTGCTCGTTCCAGTTCCATCTCTCCGGCTCACATGTCTACATTTAGACGGGTACCAACCACCCTTGACCAGAAATGGCTTGAACTCTTTGCATGAACACCACCCTGTACATAACTCCATGTCCCCCCACATGACCTTGCTTTTTGCTTTTTGAGCCAAAAAATTAACTTAACTTAACTTAACTCTTGCCATTTTCGCAACTTTCACCCACCTTTCAAAAAATCTCACTCGAGGACAGCACTTTCCTCTCCACTCTCAATTTCCTTTTTCAAGTGAAACTTGAAGAAGTCAATGAGAACTCCACGAAAAAGGAATGTCTCTGTCTTCATACCTTTCAGCCTTGTTCACCAAACAACATCTTTCGCCACAGCCACCAGACAAAGGAAAACTACTTTGCCTGCCCGATTAAAGGAGGGCAACATTGCGAAGATCATTACTGACTCGGCCGACAGAGATGTCCCATACGTGACAGCAGCTGTTCGACATAACACAGCCACTCTTACAATAGGCGTAGGAGTGGATGTGTGTTAAGAAGCTTGCTTACCAGCCACATGGTTCCGGGTTCAGTCCCACTGCGTGACACCTTGGGCAAGTGTCTTCTACTATAGCCAACCAAAGCTTTGTGAGTGGATTTGGTAGACGGAAACTGAAAGAAACCTGCCGTATATATGTGTGTATATATATATATATATAATAATAATAATAATAATAATAATAATAATAATAATAATAATAATAATAATAATAATTAGGGAGTAAATCCCAACTTACAGGGAAAAATTTAGATTTAGGATTAAATCTAATTTTATAGTATATATATATATATTAAATTAGAGATTTGCCTAATAGTGGTTATATCTCTAATTTAACACACACACACACACACACACACACCACAACACACACACACACACACACACACATATATATATATATATATATATATATATTATATATATGTGTGTGTGTGTGCATATGTCTATGTATCTGTGTTTGGCCCCACCCCAACATTGCTTGACAACCGATGCTGGTGTGTTTACGTCCCCCGTAACTTAGCGGTTCCGCAAAAGAAACAGATAGAATAAGTACTATGCTTATAAAGAATAAGTCCCGGGGTCGATTTACTCGACTAAAGGTGGTGCTCCAGCATGACCACAGTCAAATGACTGAAACAAGTAAAAGAGTATCTATCTATCTATCTATCTATCTATCTATCTATCTGTCTATCTATCTATCTATCTATCTATCTATCTATCTATATATCTATCGATTCTCCCGCTGTCTATCTGTCCGTCTCTCTAACATGCTCTCTCTCTCACTCTCTCTCAGCAAATAGCTGTAATGTTACTGTTACTATTCTACTGTTGAAAGGACGGGTAGAAAGAAAAAGAGAAGTAAATGTGTTAAGCAAGAGGCGCTTTAGTTGAAGTGAGTGTCAGAGCGAGAGCGAGAGAAGGAAGAGAGAGAGAGAGAGAAGAGAGATAGAGATAGAGGGAGAGGAGAGAGAAGGAACATAGAGAGAGAGAGAGGAACAGAGATAGAGAGATAGAGAAGGAACAGAGAGAGAGAGAGAGAGAGTGAGAGAGAGGGAAAGGTGATTGACAGGCATGTTGGTTCATTTTGTGTTTTATAAAAGGTTTATCAGTACTTTCAGAGTAGACATATACATAACCAAACGTAAATATTGCATGTTTACTTGTACTTTCTAAGAAATATACTTTTTCTAAATACTCGGTCGTCATCCAATATTTGACATTACTTTTCCTTTTCTCCGCTATAATTCGATGTTACTCTTATAGATGCTTATATTTTTTGGATTTCGTAGAATTTCCCAAGGTCCTGCTTATACATATTATTCCAAGTTTTATTATATGTAGTGAAGCGCATTGCTCAGTGGTTATAAGCGTCGAACTTACAGTCGTGAGGTCGTAAGTTCGATGGCCGGATCCGGGCTGCGTGTTGTGTTCTTGAGCAAGACACTTTATTTTCACGTTGCTCCAGTTGACTCAGCTGTAGAAATGAGTTGCGACATCACTGGTGCCAGCTGTATCGGCCCCTTTGCTTTTCCCTTGGAAACATCAGTGGTGTGGAGAGGGGAGGGCGGGTATATTGTGGCTACTTCTGGTCTCCCATAAATAAACATTTCCCGATTTTTGTGCCTCGGAATGTAGTTTTCTAGGT
>NC_043010.1:36619067-36624067 GCF_006345805.1 Octopus sinensis
CTGTTCTGTTATCTATCTATATTATCTATCTATCTACTAATCTATCTATCTTATATATATATATATAATATATATCTAAGCAATAAGGGTTTAGCAACGAGTTGCCTTACCACATACGAATTTAGAAATAGCAGTCAAAGGGTTATAGCTATTTCTTCTACTAAAAAGGGAGATCTCAGTAAAAACAGCATTTGGAAGGCAGACACATATATATATATAGTTAATCCAAACAAGAAAACAAAAAAAACACAACAACGCAAGGACGTGGAACAAAAGAGTATTATTGGACGCTCAGGAAAGAAGGGAAGAAGGAGGGTTTAACGTTTCGAGCGGAGCTCTTCGTCGGAAACATAGGAGAAGGAAAGATCCCGAGAAGGGAAGACAGAGGAACAAAAATCGCCGGTGGTACTCATATATATATATATATATACATATATATATATATATATTTATCTATATATATATTTATCTATCTATCTATCTATCTATCTATCTATCTATCTATCTATCTATCTATCTATCTATCTATCTATCTATCTATCTATCTATCTTTTTCCCCCCAGTTTTCCCCTTCCAATCATAATCATTCAGTTCTCCCCATACTTAGCTTATCTAGAACTCAATTATCTGATGTCCTTCAGTTTTTCATAATTCTAAGCGAGATTCGGCTGCACTTTCTAGTAGATCGTACAACCACGTAGAGAGCCTTTTGAGTGGTTCGTACTTGTTGTTGTTGTTGTTGTTGCTGCTGCTGTGTTGCGTTAGTAATGGTGGTAATGTTTATATTGGTAAAGTGGCGGTGAGATAGTGTAGTAGCTAGTTGTTGCTTTGGTGGTAGTACAGATAGTAGTAGTAGTGGTGGCGGCGGCAGTGGTGATGGTGGTGGTTGTTGTTGTTGTTGCGGTGGTAGTACTTGTTAAGGCAGTGGTGGCCACATTATTTTCGTTGTTGCTCTCATTGATGGTGGGGTGGTGGCCACGGCAGCGACAGTAGTGGTAGCGATGGTGCTGGTGGTGCTGGTGAGAGGCGTTTGTTAAGGTGGTGGTGGCGAAATTGCTTTTGTTTGCTGCTGTTACTGGTGGTGGTGGTAGTGGGTGGTGCCGGGTTGTAACGAAGGTAAAGGAGGGTAGCGAGGGAGGGGCGGTTGCCCCAAATGCTGGCTGCATTGACGAGGTAGGTGTACGATGGTGAAGAAAGCTAAGAATAGTTCTTGTAGAGAGGTGGTTGGGTGGGGGCAGCGGCGGCGGCGGCGGTGCTGATGGTGGTGGTGGTGGTGGTAGTGGTAGTTGTGGTGGTGGTGGTAATGGTAATGGTGGTGATGGTGGCGGCGGCGGCGGTTGTTTAGGTGGTGGGTGCTTATAAGGTGCGCGTGAAGTAGTGAGGGAAATTTGCTCCAGACTCAAATACCAGCAGAGCCTGCATGCGCATTGCGCTGTGTGCCTGTGTATACGTTTGTGTGCATATGTATATGTTTGTTATATATTATATGTATATATATATATATATATATATATATATATATATATTATATATATATATATGTTATATTATATATATATATATATATATAGATATATATATATATGTATGTATGTATGTATGCATGCATATGCATATATACACGCATACACACAATCACACACACACAGGCACATACACATATATGTATACATTGTATGTGTGTATGCATGTATGTGTATATAACAGCATATATGTCGCTCTGTGTGGTGTGTTTATGTGTGTATGCTGTTTTATAGGTCAGTAAGCATTTATCTAATGTGCGCGCGCGCATTTACGTACGTACATTCATACATACATACATGCATACATACATACATACATACATACATACATACATACATACATACATATATACGTACGTACATACATACATACATACATACATACATACATACATACATACATAAATACATACATACATACATACATGCATGCATACATACATACATACATACTTACATACATACATACATACATGCATGCATACACACACATACATACATACACACATACATACATACATACATACACACATACACATACATACATACATACATACATACATATATACGTACGTACATACGTAGTACATATATGCATATACACGTACATTCATACACACACACACACACACACATATATATATATATATATACATACATACATACTTTCATGCATACATGCATATATACATACGTACGTACGTACATGCATACATGCATACAAACGTACGTACATTTATACATACATACATACATACACATACATACATACATACATGCATACATATGTACGTAAATTTATACATGCATACATACATACATACATACATACTACATACATACATACATACATACATACATACATACATACACACTGATAGTTGTCTCGAGAGTAATGCAAAAGTGGGCATAACTTTTTTTTAACTAAAATAGGGCGTTCAAATGGTTCGCGTTGCTAGGGCAAGTCTTCCTTTACAACATCTCTTCTTCTTCTTCTTCTTCTTCTTCTTCTTATTATTATTATTATTATTATTATTATTATTATTATTATTATTATTCATTGCAAAGCAATAAGCCGCATGCAGAAGCAACGTGCTGTCATTGAAATTCTCGGAGTAGCTGTGTGTACGGATTGTCCGGCATACACCAAGGGCTACTGTTTGCTGACGTACTTGACTCCTCTGACGACTACAATGTGCACAGATGGTTGAATAAGTTTAACTCTTCAGCATTCAGGTTACTCAGGCGAATGCATTGCTTATCTATTCTCATTGTTTCAAATTGTTTCAAGCGCAGGCGTGGCTGTGTGGTAAGAAGTTTGCTTCCCAACCACATGGTTCCGAGTTCAGCCCCGCTGCGTGTTAACTTGAGTAAGCGTCTTCTACTATAGCCTCTGGCCGACCAAAGCTTTATGAGTGGATTTGGTAGACGGAAACTGAAAGAAGCCCATCGTATATACATATATGTGTGTATGTTTATGTGTACGTTTGTCTCCCCAACATCGCTTGACAACCGATGTTGGTGTGTTTACGTTCCCGTAACTTAGTGGTTCAACAAAGGAGCCCGATAGAATAAATACTAGGTTTACAAAGGATGAGTACTGGGGTCGATTCTTTCGATTAAAAGGCGGTGCTCCAGCATGGTCGCAGTTGTTCCTTCTCCCTTCTCACTCCCTTTGTTTATTTCCCTCATCCTTTCTCTTGTTCCCCTTCCCTTCTGACTATTGCTCACACGTGACTACAGGCAATTTCTTTGGCCTCAGTCTTTTCTGGATGAGACGTCCATCCCAGGGATGCAATTCTGTGCAGAGCCGACCAAGTCCACAGGGGCTCTCCCATCGTTGGCTTTCCCGTGCCATCCTTTCTGCATCCTCTAAAGTGACGTCGAGCCTTTGGAGATCTTCCCCAACCACGTCTAGCCATCTGGTGCGGGGCCTATCACGAGGCCTCTTCCGATCCGCATTGGCCGGATATGGTTAGCTTAAATGTTAAGGGCTTAACGGAGCAATAACCAATGCTGAGAACAAGCTTTGAAACGGGAGACAATCAACTGACACGAATTGCCTGCGATGGGGCGAACAGATTCGCTCAGCCAAACTAGCCACAATCCTGGTGCTTGTTGCATTACTTGATTTTGGTCAGAATGTATTGTTAGTAAATGGTTGAAGATTTTGGGTATTAGTAAGCGGGTGCAAAGTGAATCATTTAGCAGCTGAAGAAGAGGGTGGAAGTCGGCTCTGATCTGCTGGAAATGTTTGGAGTCAATGAAGACATATTTTGTTTTTCGATCTAGTGACAAAGGATGAAATGTGACCGCATCTTTATGATCTAGAAGAAGCTGAGCTACATTTCAAGGAATGGCGTCACACTTCTTCCTCAAATTTCAAAATCCTCAATAGCCGGTGATCGACACAGAAAGCTATGTTGGTTCTTTTAAAAAGACATGAGTGTCCTTCTCCTCGATTTTCAGGAACGTGGTTTTACCGGGAACAGAAAAACTCAGAGAAGCCATTAGGAGGAAGAAATCGAGGAAGATTACGAAACACTCCAGGGTCACCGTAATAATTCGTAACCAGAAACATTTTTGAAAACAAATCAAGCAATCATCAAACTGGGTTGGTCAGTGGTCTCCACTCCATCATACTGACACTCTGTCGGTCACGACGATGAGGCTTCCAGTTGATCCGATCAACGGGACAGCCTGCTCGTGAAATTAATGTGCAAGTGGCTGAGTATTCCACAGACACGCGTACCCTTAACGTAATTGTCGGGGAGATTCAGGATGTGACAAGGCTGTCCCTTTTGAATTACAGGTACAATTGATTTTTGTCAACTGAGTAGACTGAAGCAATGTTAAATAAAGTGTCTTGCTCAAGGACACGACGCGACGCCGGGAATCGAACTCAGGACCTTACTATCGTGAGCCGAATACCCTAACCACTGAGCCCCGTGCCTACGCTAATCCGTCATAAAAACCGATTCTGGTGCCCTCCGTCGTCTACAAATTCGGTCCAATGAAGGACAGTTTTTGTGTTCCGTCACTGATGACACAAACAAGGTGAGTGGAAAGAAGGATGTGCAACAGTGCAGACCTGGTTATTTTCAAAGAGAATTCGGAAGTTGAGTTCAACGATGGGGCAAATACATGACTTGAGATGGAACCTATGTGAGCAGAGCCTTTATGTAGAGAACGAGTTACTTCACTAAAATGGGCAACTCGACCGTCCTGTGTCAGTTAATAAAAAAAAACAGGCCCAATTTTGCATTAGTTTCAGTACAATCCTTGGGTGTGTGTGTGAGAGAGAGAGAAGGGGTGATAGGGGAATGAGAGAGGGGGTGATAGAGGGATGAGAGAGGGGGTAAGAGAGAGGGGCTGAGAGAGAGAGCGAATGTAACGATCTTCTCATGAATAACAAAAAGAAATTGGCTCTTAGAAACGAGAAGGGTTCGACGGAAAAATATGAAAAAAAAATAACAA
>NC_043010.1:36626567-36629067 GCF_006345805.1 Octopus sinensis
TCTCCCGTTCTCTTCCTTTTCTCCTTCTCTATCCCTGTCTATCTCTGCCTGTTTGTTATTCCCCTCTCTCTCTCTCTCTCTCTCTCACACATAGTCCCTCTCTCTCTCACTCTTTCTCACTCTTTCTCACACACACATACAGTCTCTTTCTCTCACACACACACAGTCTCTCTCTCTTTCCATTCCTCTCTCTCATTCTCTCCCATCATCAGACGAAATGGAAGGCCTCTTTTCATTAGGACATTTGAACTTAACCAAATTACAAGCACGGGAGCATACACATACGCACACACATACACATACACACACATACACACGCATGCATATGTATGTTCATATGTGTGTATGCATGCATGTCTGTGCATGAGTATAATATGGACGTACGAACATGTAGCATGCATGTATTGTAAACATGCATATATGTATGCATGTATGTACGTACGTATCTTTGTATGAATATATGTATGTACAGGGTGGCCTAAAAGTAGGTGTACAGTTATTCAACTATCACTTTCGCATTTATATAGTAACAGTTTAGATCTTAATTATAAAAGAGAGCGCAAACCTCCGCCAAGGCGACACCAATGTCCTCTCAACGATTAGCCGAAGATGATTTTTAAAGTGAGAATATCTGAAATAAATTTGGCTGCCTTCACAAACTAAAATACTAAAAATGAACCCGATCGCTTTCAAAAATTAAGTTGAAAATCAGTAAAAATAATCCAGAATCCATGTCCGGTACAGGATCGATCCCAAAATTTAATCAGTTGGTGCCAGTCACGAAGCAAAACATGCCCGAAATTTTCATCCGAATTATCTTGAGATATCTTGTCCATGGACAAACAAACACGACTGAAAACAATACCTCCACCTTCGCTATGGTGGAGGTAAAAATATGAAACCATCATTCTATGCTAATCCAGTTAATTTTGTCAAGCTCCCTTTTCAGTTTGTAAGATAGAAATTTAAATGTAATAAAAATATTTTAAAAGAAATTTAAAGTGCCTACGTGATAAATGTAAACCTATTTTTGGAGCAGCCTGTATCATTCATGCAGGCAGGTAGGTATGCATGTACGTACGGGTGCATATATATATATATCTATATATGTGTGTGTGTGTGTGTGTGTGTGTGTGCGCAAGTGCATGAATGATCCAAAGTATACTCTACGTGTGTACGAGTGTTCAGTTCTGTGGCTCATGCATATATTCCAATAGCGCCTGTGTATGCGCATGTGTACATATATACATGCATGCATACACTTATACACATCTGCATAGACGCATAAACCCACACATGCACACACACATACGTACATGCATGCATGCATACATGCATGCATACATACATGCATGCTACATGTTCAGACATCTGTATCATACTCGTGTATAGACAAGCATACATACGAACATACCAATGCATGTATGTGTGCGTGTGTGTGTATGTATGTGTGTGTGTGTGTGCGTACGACTATGCGCGCGTGCTTGTAATTTGGTTAAGTTTAAATGTCATAAGGAAAATGTACCCCCTAAAATCCCTGGATTTTCCAAATCATATTTGTAATATCCTATGGATGGGGGAATGCAACAAGTAGAACATTAGCTATGTGGAAACGTACGTAGCAACGCATTAAAGTATTTATGAATTTCCACCGAAAGGTTCGAGCTATTACTATGTCTGTCTGTCTGCCCGTGTGTCTGTCTATCTATCTATCTATCTATCTATCTATCTATCTATCTATCTATCTATCTATCTATCTATCTATCTATATATATATATATATATAAAGTCAGGAGGTATGAGAGATAAATATATTTATTTAGCCACATGAATTCCTTAAGATTACGGCCGTTTCGCAGCCTTCATGAATCATTTACATAAAGCATATATGATACAATGTAATACATGCATGCATACATATATACATACATACATACATACATACATACATACATACATACTACATACATACACACACACACACACATATATATATATGTATATACATATATATAAATTTATATTTGTATCGCATATTCTTTATGTGCGCATGTCGTGTGTGTGTGTGTGTGTGTACTTAAGTATCAGTGTATATATATGTTTCATCTTGTGTACGTGTGTGGAGTGGAGATTGCGAGAGGACATCGGATTTGATGTTTAAAAGCTCAGAGTTAAGTATGTATGTATGTATGTATGTATGTATGTATGTATGTATGTATGTATGTATGTATGTATTGTATGTATGCATGCATGTATGTATATAAGTATGCTTGTATGTATGTAATGTGTTGATGTACATATATGCATGTAAATGTGTTATACATGTATACATACATATAAACATTCATATACATATATGTATACATATGTATATATATATGTGTGTGTTTATATTTACATATATATTATATATGCATATATATGTATATATATGCATATATTTAAATGTATGTGCATGTACGTTTGTGTGCATGTATGCATTAACATGTGGATCTGTGGA
>NC_043010.1:36636567-36646567 GCF_006345805.1 Octopus sinensis
GGGAGAACTTGACAGGCTGCGGCGCTATGTTCTGTCTGCTCAGTGGTCAGCAACGGGAAATACAATTGGCAGATACAAGCCACATGTTCAATTCAAACTTTAGCATACATACGACAGAACAACAATATCAGACGATATCGGCGAACTGGCACAATCGTTAGCACGCCGGGCGAAATGCGTAGCCGTATTTCGTCTGCCGTTACGCTCTGAGTTCAAATTACGCCGAGGTCGACTTTGCCTTTCATCCTTTCGGGGTCGATTAAATAAGTACCAGTTACACACTGGGGTCGATATAATCGACTTAATCCGTTTGTCTGTCCCCCTCTATGTTTAGCCCCTTGTGGGTAGTAAAGAAATATAAATATCAGACGATTTTCATGCACAAACTGATTAATTTTCTCAACATTTCTTGGGGTTTTCCCGCTCGCTCATCGTTTTCCAAGGTCGTTCTTCCGTTTCTGAGGCATCCGTGCCACTCGAAACATGGCATATGACTCATTGTCTCGTCACCGTAAGCTTACCGAAGCATGCTCCAATATACCTGTGGCAGATTTCTCAAGTTAAACAAAAAGGCTCGTTGTTCCAACTTCCTGACCATGACAAAATCGCAGATTACAGGATACATGTGATCACGGGAACACAAATGTCACAAGCTGCAAAGTAAACACAGCGATGTCACTCGGCACACTGCCTCATGACGGTCACTGCTAGCTCTCACTGCGCTCGAAACCGTGTGCTGCCATCTGTTGGCGCGCTACAGAACTTTTGATACGTATATAAAGATACATGCACAAATAGATATATGTTAATGTGTACACACGCATTAAAAATATACATGCACCCGTCTTTTTACGTTTCAATTTCTCTGTCTTGCTATATATATAATATATATATATATATATATATATATATTTATTTTATAGAAGGAGCTTCTACAGGACTAGAACTGTTTCATTCAGATGAAATATATATAGCAACCCCCCCCCCCTCATATATATATATATATATATATGAGGGGGGTACATGTGTGTTTTGTGTGTGTGTGTGTGTGTGTGTTTGGTGTATGTTATTTTTGTTCAATATGTGGGTGTGTATATATGTAGGTAGATACACGCACACACACACACATATATATATATGTATGTGTGTGTGTGTGTGTATCCGTTTATACGCATATAATATACATATATATGCATACAAATGTACAGATATAAAAATATGCATAAATACATATATACATGCACACATACATATATATATAAGCGTGGGTATTTGTTGTGTGTGTGTGTGTATGCGTGTGTGTGTGTGTGTGTGTGTGTACGTGCGTACGTGTTGTTTATTGTTGCATACAGTGTGCGCCTTTTCGATCATACCAGTCGGGAATGAGACACTACGAAAAGGTCACGGACACTCAGCCCACCCCACACTCCTTCTGACTAATTAAAAGGGTGGCATACACACACACACTCTCTCTCTATCTCTCAAACACCACACACACACCACTCGCGCGCGAGCACACACACACATACCACAATGCTGCCTTAGTGTTTAGTTAGTGCTGGCTGATAGTAGCTACAAGGTCTGTGCGTGTGCGCGCGCGTGTGTATGTGTGTGTGTGTGTATGCTGTGCGTGCGTGTGTGCGTTTGTGTATGTATGTGTGTATATGTATATACAGTAGAAATACGACCACTGACCTGAAAACCTAGTTCAGCGTTGTTCTTTCCCTGCTAGATATACAAACACACACTGGCTTTGTATATGTTTTCATTTTCACACACACACACACACACAACACACACACACACACACACACACACACACATTCACACACACACACACGCACATATATAAATACGCACAAACATATGTATGCATATGTGTGCCCGTATATATATATATATATATATATATATATATATATATATATATATAAACACTTGTAGCACAAATATACATGACTATACATAGATATGTGTGTATATATATATATATATATATTATATGTGTGTGTGTGTGTGTGTATGTATGTATATATATGTGTGTGTGTATGTATGTATATATATATGTGTGTGTGTCTGTCTGTGTGTATGTGGTGTATGTGGGTATATTCGTATACACACGTACACACTGGCACACACACCCACGTATATATATATATATATATATATATATATATATTATATTGTGTGTGTGTGTGGTGTGTGTGTGTGTGGTGTGTGTGTGTGTGTGTGTGTGTACGTGCGTACGTGTTGTTTATTGTTGCATACAGTGTGCGCCTTTTCGATCATACCAGTCGGGAATGAGACACTACGAAAAGGTCACGGACACTCAGCCCACCCCACACTCCTTCTGACTAATTAAAAGGGTGGCATACACACACACACTCTCTCTCTATCTCTCAAACACACACACACACACACTCGCGCGCGAGCACACACACACATACCACAATGCTGCCTTAGTGTTTAGTTAGTGCTGGCTGATAGTAGCTACAAGGTCTGTGCGTGTGCGCGCGCGTGTGTATGTGTGTGTGTGTGTGTATGCCTGTGCGTGCGTGTGTGCGTTTGTGTATGTATGTGTGTATATGTATATACAGTAGAAATACGACCACTGACCTGAAAACCTAGTTCAGCGTTGTTCTTTCCCTGCTAGATATACAAACACACACTGGCTTTGTATATGTTTTCATTTTCACACACACACACACACACACACACACACACACACACACACACACATTCACACACACACACACACACGCACATATATAAATACGCACAAACATATGTATGCATATGTGTGCCCGTATATATATATATATATATATATATATATATATATTATATATATAAACACTTGTAGCACAAATATACATGACTATACATAGATATGTGTGTATATATATATATATATAATATGTGTGTGTGTGTGTATGTATGTATATATATGTGTGTGTGTATGTATGTTATATATATGTGTGTGTGTCTGTGTGTGTGGTGTATGTGGGTATATTCGTATACACACGTACACACTGGCACACACACCCACGTATATATATATATATATATATATATATATATATATATATATATATATATATATATATGTGTGTGTGTGTGGTGTATGTATGTTATATATATGTGTGTGTGTCTGTCTGTGTGTGTGTGGTGTATGTGGGTATATTCGTATACACACGTACACACTGGCACACACACCCACGTATATTATATATATATATATATATATAGATAGATTTATGTATACAAAGCTTATAGCTTATTTATATCTTTCTTTCCGCGACCTCTTCTCCCCTTTCTCATCTTTCAACACATTCCTCCTCCTCTCTCTCTCTCCTTCTCTCTCTCTCTCTTTCTTTCTCTCTCTCTCTTACTTTCTCTCTCTCTCTCTCTCTATTTCTCAACCACTCTTTATGCATATATGCATACCCTATCCCTTCTATTTCTATATATATATATATATTGATCAATACACAGCGAGGGTACACTCACACGTACACACCCACACATGGATATATATATATAATATATATATATATATATAATATATATATATATATATATATATATATATATATATATATATATATATATACTCTCTTTACTCCTTTACTTGTTTCAGTCATTTGACTGTGGCCATGCTGGACCATATCGACCCCCCCCCAGGACTTACTCTTTGTAAATCTAGTACTTATTCTATTGGTCTCTTTTACCGAACCGCTAAATTACGGGGACGTAAACACACCAGCATCGGGGACAAACACAGACACACAAACAAACAAATACACACACGCACACACACAACACACACACACACCACACATACATACATATATATAATATATATATATATATATATATATATATATATATATATACCTATATGCAACGGGCTTGTTTCAGTTTCTGTCTACCAAATCCACTCACAAGGCTTTGGTCGGCCCGAGGCTACAGTAGAAGGCACTTGCCCAAGGTGCCACGCAGTGGGATTGAACCCGGAACCATGCAGTTCGTAAGCAAGCTACTTACCACACAGCCACTCTTACGCCTATATATATATATATATATATGCACATTCACATCGTGTTTATATACGTATAAGCTATACGTTCATATATGCTTTATATAGATATACAAACTACGTATGCACATACACTCATACATACGCACACACACACACACACACACCACATACACACACTAACACACACATACACACATACTAATACATCCAAGTATGTTCTGAAAACTGACAGGCTGTTGTTAAGTCTTTATCCCAGATCACTTCGTCAGAAACAGTCTTGTAATGAAAGGCGTTCCAGACGTGACCATCTGTCTTGTCCTTTTTCATATCAGTAACTACATCGGTTATCAATTCGCTTTGCAAGATTCCTGATGTGAAATCGTGTATTGAAACCGATATTGTTGCATTTCGGTACGGTCATTTAAACACACGCACTGTAAATTTTTTCGTGTACTACTGTTCTTATTAAAAAAAACGACCATCTCAAAATACAACAGTACCTACAGTCTCTTGTCTATTTGTTTTTCTTGTCTTTTTTTTTTTTTTAGTATGTCATTTGCGGAGGTACGTGGCTCAGTGGATAGGGGTGTTAGATTCATGATCGCCAGATTGTGGTTTCGATTCCTGGACCTTGCAACGCGTTGTGTTCTTGAGCAAAACACTTCATTTCATGTTGCTCCAGTCCACTCAGCTGTTAAAACGGAGTAACCTTCTGATAGCCCGGCGTCCTGTCCAGGTTGGGAATTTATACGCCATGGAAACCAGCAAACTGGGATCTTTGTGGTTTTCGTCACTGCTTACAATTTTGCTCCAGTTGTTTTCAGATTTGGTATATGGATTAAGTTTTGTATCCTAATCATGAAAATGAAATTCATTTTCCCTATAAATCCTTAATTAAAAAGTTATTAGCCTTTAAAATCTGCAAAATTTGGGTATTTTAGCTAATCAGAAGCGAGTATTTCACACATCACCGTGGCGAAAATCTCCGTTTCCTTAGTAACCAAAGATACTGCGTTTATCAGTCGGCATGGCTTGAGAAGGTAACTTGACCTTTAATATAATTATTAAGCAATTGGTTACATTCTCGAAACTACAAAGCGTTTGATTTAGCGAATATTCTTGATGTAAATGAAATTAGAATTAGAAAATCGTTTTTTAAACTCCGCCGTTGCTATATTTGCCTTGCTGTTGTGCAGTAGCGCCATCTTTTGAGAAATTAAGAAATATTGGCTTTTCGTCTCAATGAACAAGTATACTCTTTTACTCTTTTACTCTTTTACTTGTTTCAGGCATTTGACTGCGGCCATGCTGGAGCACCGCCTTTAGTCGAGCAACTCGACCCCAGTACTTATTCTATCAGTCTCTTTTTGCCGAACCGCTAAGTGACGGGGACATAAACACACCAGCATCGGTTGTCAAGCAATACTAGGGGGACAAACACAGACACACAAACACATACGCACATATATATATATATATATATATACATATATATACATATATACGACGGGCTTCTTTCAGTTTCCGTCTACCAAATCCACTCACAAGGCTTTGGTCGGCCCGAGGCTATAGTAGAAGACACTTGCCCAAGGTGCCACGCAGTGGGACTGAACCCGGAACTATGTGGTTGGTAAGCAAGCTACTTACCACACAGCCACTCCTGCGCCTATACTGTTATGTTCCCTTGACACTTGAGTGCCTAGAACAATGGTTTACGACCGGGCTCCATATGACCATTGTGGGTCCATATGTGACATTTTTTGGTGGCGGCGGCGGCGACAGTGGTGGTGGTGGTGGGGTCCATGCAAAGCAAAGTAGTAAATTGTAAATGCACAGTAATACATTAAGGATCTTCGGTGAAATTTTGTTTTAAATGTAATTATTGGGGGCGGGGTGACAAGAAAAAACAAACAAATCGGTTTCTTTTCTCTAACATTTTGCACGGTTCGTCCTACACAAGTTATTGTGCCACATAAAAAAAAAAATGGAATTTTGAAAGAAGTATCTGTAAAACCAGTTCATAAACATCGAGTGACTATGGGGGTCTGCTAGAGTAAAATAGGAACCAACGGGGGTCCTTAGATACAAAAGTGGTTGAGACCCACTGGCCTGGAACATTTTTCATTCGCCACCAGGCAATGGTGTAGCTATAGTGTATGCAACGTGGGGCGGCCCTTCAGTTTTCCGCTCCCAAGCCCCAACAAAAAATATATATTGCACAGGAGTGGCTGTGTGGTAAGTAGCTTGCTTACCAACCATCTGGTTCTGGGTTTATTCCCACTGCGTGGCACCTTGGGCAAGTGTCTTCTACTATAGCCTCGGGCTGACCAAAGCCTTGTGAGTGGATTTGGTAGACGGAAACTGAAAGAAGCCCGTCGTATATATGTATGTATATATATATGTATGTGTGTATATGTTTGTGTGTCTGTGTTTGTACACCCCCCCCAACATCTCTTGACAACCGATGGTGGTGTGTTTACGTCGCTGTAACTTAGCGGTTCGGCGAGAGTGACCGATAGAATGAGTGCTAGGCTTACAAAGAATAAGTCCTGGGGTCGATTTGGTCGACTAAAGGCGGTGCTCCAGCATGGCCGCAGTCAAATAACTGAAACAAGTAAAAGAGTAAAAGAGAGTAAGAGAGTGATTATATAAATTGTTACATTTCACGGTGAGTAGTGTCCCTGTCCCGACATTAACACCACTGTCATTTGACTTCAGTACAGCCTATACAGGCTTACAGCCTACAGCAGACCCAAGAATGGTGTGCTGCCCGGGGCGGACCGCCCCCTTTCAGCCCTCCTCTAGCTACGCTTGTACATCCAGGTCTTCGGTGGTGTCACAAACCAGTTCCAATCTTGGTTAGCAGTGGTAGAGTCGTGCGGTCACCATGGTACGTTGCATGAATAATCACAGATAGGAGCACTCCGTCGGTTACGACGATGAGGGTCCCAGCTGATACGATCAACGGAACAGCTTGCTCGTGGAATTAACGTGCAAGTGGCTGAGCATTCCACAGCCACGTGTACCCTTAACGTAGTTCTCGAGGAGATTCAGCATGACACAGAGTGTGACAAGGCTGGCCCTTTGAAATACAGGTACAACAGAAACAGGAAGAAAGAGTGAGAGAAAGTTGTGGTGAAAGAGTACAGCAGGGTTCACCACCAACCCCTGCAGGAGCCTTGTGAAGCTTTAGGTGTTTTCGCTCAATAAACACTCACAATGCTCGGTCTGGGAATCGAAACCGCGATCCTACGACCGCGAGTCCGCTGCCCTAACCACTGGGCCATTGCGCCTCCACATAATCACAGAATAGTTAAGGTGAAGTGCATAGTGTGATCTACTAGAACAATATCTGGGGGCGGGGGGAGAATCACTAGGTAGGTAATCACAGTCTGGTGATTTCGTACAAAGACGGATATGAGCACGCTGCTAGTTTGTTTACCAGTTTTATCTGATTAATAGTCATTTAGCGAGTGTCTGCCAGGCCCTGCGTGATCGTGTCGTGGGTTTTTGGTAAGCATACAAAATTGTTCCCCTAGAATTACATTTCCTAAATCAAGGTTCATCTCCTACGATGCTGCGTCTACCATAACGTAAAATACGGTAATACTGTTTAAAGACTTTTAAATTAGGTCTCTGTCGGTTGATTTATTGTGGTAAAAGTGTGAACGCAACTTCCTGCTAAAAGGCAGAGAGGCTAGGGAGTAAATTTACTTTCAAAAGGTAGCCTTAGGTGTGAGAGTTAAATAGTCGGGATGGATGAGAGTATACAAGTAGATGAACGACGAATGCTCAAGTGCGATTAACTGAACTAACTACTTGCTGAATTAATGTTGAAGTGGTTGAGTAAATAATAGACACGTGTGTCCTTAACATAATCATCCTCAAACAGAATCAGTCACAAAGTGTTCGACAAGGCCAGACTTTTGTATAATTACCATAATCCCTTCGGTAAGCTTCCGCACAGTTTCCGTCAGCATAGTTCTACTCACAAGGTTTGTGTCGACCCGAGGCCACGAGAAAATGTCCTTGCCGAAGATATCACATTCGACAAAGAATCTTCGTAAACTAGTGATTACGAAGCGAACTGCTTAAATTATAATTCTAGATATAATTGTACCCGAAACGGGTAGAATCACGAGAGGAACCAGCGTGAAACTGCGTTACAAGACCGGACTTTTAAATTACAAATGCACTCCCTCGTAATTAATTGATTGACTAGAACAACAGACAGTCTCGTAGTTGTACTCTTAACATAATGCTCGGATAAACTCAGCGTGACACTATATAAGAACTATTCGTGCCCATCATTTTGTCATTGTAAAAACCGGTTGAATGTTATATCCTGCTCTCTCAGTCACCTGCACTCTTAAGGCAAACCAGCCACAGAATCAGCATGAATGAAGCATTGTATGAGAAGGTTGTGCACTTTTGGATTATAGCTGCAGTGTACTTTGTGTGTGAATATTCTATAGGCAAACGGCACTCTTAAAGTAAACTCCAGACATGAGCAAACGTGAGACATGTTGAATGTCAAAACTTATCTCTTTGAATGTCAAGACTTGATGTGAAGACTTTTTTCTTTGAATTTCAGCTACAGGCCACTTTGAATTATAATCTAGCATGGGTGTAGGATATATTTCATAGAGAATTGTACTCTTAACTTTGAAGCAGAGCCAGAATGATGCAGTGTATCTAAACCAACATAGACGTGGTAATATTCCACTGGAAACTACTCTTAACGCCATGGGACCAGGATGGGTGTATGCCATTGACACAGTCTTTTCAGTTACAATTAGAGGCCACTAGAGACCGCTTTGAATTAGAGTGTGAGTGACAAAGTATTTCACAGACGCTTATATCCTTGACGTTAACGTAATCGTCAGGCAGAGTCGACGTGGCCCAGTATAAGAAGACTTAAGTCTCGAATTTCTGACTACAACAATTAATCTGGCGGACTGAGTTCAAATACTACCGAGGTCGACTTCGTTTTTCACATTTCAGTCTTATCAATTCGTTGAAGTGTCGGACGAAATGCCACGCAGTGTTTTTTTCTACACTCGGGTTCCTGAGTTCAAATTCCACCGAGATCAACTTTGATATTCATTCTTTCAGGATCGTCAAAAAATAATGTACCAATCCAGAGCAGGGGAAAGATTGGTGCAAATCTGAGAATATCGAGCCGGATGCATTGGGTCATTCGTTCACGCCCTTTCTGTTCTGAGTTCAAATCTCGTCATGGACTACTCGAGTGATTAGACGGACTTAATAGTGCTGCTTAGAACCTTAGGTACTCTTGGTACCCTTCTCTTCCTCGTAAATATATGACTTTGTGACGTCTAGGTTAAAAATCACTTGTTAAAAAAATTCGTTAGATCATCCGATACAAATGTTTTGGAGTATTTTATTCTTATAAGTTAAACTTAACTTACTAACTATTCCTTCGCCGTGATTAAACAACCAATTACAGCCAGTCGGGATTCACAGTACAGGCTGTACTATCCATCCTTTCCATTGCTCAATATCAAACGTGGCTCGCGAGATCTCTGTTCGAGTGATTCACCTGAGTCACCATTTAACCTTTGTATGCCAGCTTGTTTCATTTATATCTAAGTTAACTGGATCAACAGGAAGTGAAATGTTTTGCTAAAGAACGCAACACAACCTGTTTGGTAATCGAAACCTTGATCTTACAACCGTAAGAGCAATACCTAACCACCAAGCCACGTGCCTTCACAATTAAGCTTATTAAACGTGGGACATGATTAAAAATAAAAAGCATTCGTGCTACGCTTCATATTTTGGGATGCCTTCCTCAATCCCTCTCACCAATCTCGGTGGCCCTGTGAAGCATAATGAGTGGGCATTGCTTTCGCGCCGGACTAAAGAAGTGCTAGAACTTACTCTTGAAACCCCCTTCGGTCATGACTGACCGTGGGGTTGCACCTAGAAAGTTAC
>NC_043010.1:36651567-36671567 GCF_006345805.1 Octopus sinensis
GCCCATACGATGGCATCGGCGGCGGCGGCGGCAGTGACTGCGGCTGTAGTAGAAAAGGCGAGCTTAGTGGTACCGTTTGGTAGTGGTGGTGGTGGTGGTGGTAGTGGCGACGGACCCGTGGTGATGGAGCTGGTGGTGGTGCGGGGCTGGGAGAAAAAAAGAAAAAGTCTAGCTGTCGAGAGAGGATGGGAAATCAACGTACCAGCAAAATACTTCCTATCTTGTCTTTGTCTTACTCTATTTCACTTGACACACTGCATTAGTACACGCACACCGCTCCACCCCCCAACCCGCGCTTATTTGAACAATGCATGTATGTAAATGTATGCATGTGCATATATGTGTCTGTGTCTGTGTATGTTTACGAATAAACATGTGTGCGTATGTGCATGAACACACACATATATATATATAAGTACGTATGTATGTAAGTGTGTGTGTGTGAGTATGTATGCATGCATGTATTGTACTGTAGTGTACTGTTTCGTAATTGGTGGGATCAAACAGAAAACTTCTCCATCCAGTGAGAGATAAATATCCTTATATCCTTTAATATACATCCTGTACATATTAAAGGGGATACACACGCACACACCACACACACACACACACACATAAACATGCACACACACACAGACACATACATACATATATATATATATATATATATATATATATATATATATATATATATATATATATATATAGAGAGAGAGAGAGAGAGAGAGACCCAACGCACTCCTTCCCAATGTAGTATTCCTCCCCACCTCCGGCGGCCTGAAATCGTTCTCAACCGAAGTTGCCTTTCGTTCCCGATACACCTCTACCAACAGTTCTCGCTGGTGGCTTTGGGAACGAGAACTGGGTCCAAACATGCGAACCAGTTCGATGGCGATTTCGAGGTCCAAATATTCTCTCGGTTCACTGGTTCCTCTCATCGACAACTTCATCCGCTCCACCGCACTCACCCGCGGACAACTGAATTCTTTTCCCTCTTTCGACCAATCTTTCCATTTCGCCGCCCTTGAAATAAATGGGCGCCCGTCTTCTGTCTCCGACACTTACGTTAATTTGCCCAACATTTCCGTTTCCATTAGCCACTCCGCCCTTAATACTGCCATATTCTACAAACTTAGGGAGCTCCCACTTCCACCGCAACTTCACCTCGTCCCGCCCCACCCGCACCGAACAGTCCATCTCGAACGCTCATTTCCTCTGTCTCCGTTGGCTCTGCAGTGAAGATCATCCCTCCGAGTCACAGTTCAACTCATTGCTGGTTGCTTCATCCAACAAAAAGACATCCGCTACACACACACACACACACACACACACACACACGCACACACGCACACACGCACACACACACATAGACACCCGAACTGTAATCCGACAATCTTCGTTAGTGCTCGATCAGCTGACCGTGCATCAAACTTCTCCCTCTGTCAGTCTCATCCTTCTCCGCCTCCCCATTCTCCCTCTCCTACGATCCTCCACACTACCCTTCTTCCAATGTTATGCACTTTCCGCAGACTTCACTCTAACCCCGCCACCTCCAACTTCTTCCCCACCCCCACCCCCTCCTTTCCTTCAAAAGTGCCCGTAACCTATGCGACTATGTTTTGTTGTTTACAACTTTTTAATGCAACAGCAATAACAACAAATCAGTCGTAAGTGGTGCGTGACTCAGACCCTCAACCCTTTTACGTAGTAGCTTGAATGATTCTCACTGTGCAAGTGGTTTACGAGTTCGAATACGTGAACGCTGTCTTTTCTGACCGGACTTTAACGGAGCAAGCGATTTACGAATTCCATAAAGGAGTAGTTACTAATCGATGCTTCATGAATATGTCTGTTTCTGATTAAAATTGAGAGGCTGTTGATTCTTCGTTGTATACAAATTGTTCAAAAGGAATTTCTTCCGATCACGTCACCTCAAGTATATCTCGGACCTTCACTTAAGTGAGAGCGCTGGTATTCTAATATCTTGTATTTTTTCAGTTTGACACATACAGAAGTTTCGGAATCTTTGGAAGTATGGTGCAGAATTGTCAATAATATACTATCGGAATATGTTTTAATCCATGGTACGCGAGCTTCCTGGTGAACTGCGATAAGCAAGAGGAGTTTTCCTTGTCGCTTCATCTAAATGAGTGTAGATTCATTTGAAAAATATTACATGATCGATTTTAAGTGCGTAAAACATTAAGTGGAAGGGAATGACTCAACGATACTAATTTTTAAGTCATGTGCAGCTGTGTCAAAGAGTTATATGTGTATATGTGTGCGTGTATGTGTGTGAGAGAGTGTATGTGTGTGTGTATGTGTATGTGTGTGTGTGTGCATGCGTGTGAGAGAGAGAGAGTGTATGTGTTTGCTAGTGTGTTATATGTGTGTGAATGTGCGTGAGAGTGAGTGTGTGTGTGTGTGAATGTGTGTGTGTGTGCTTGCGTGAGACAGAGAGAGAGGGTGTATGTGTGGCGTATGTGTGTTTGTGTGCGTGTGTGTGAGAGAAAGATTTTATGTTTGTGCGTGTCTGCATGTGTGTGTGAGAGAGAGTGTATGTGTGCGTGTGAGTATGTCTGTGTGTGCGTGTGTGTATGTGTGCGTGCGTGTGTGTATGTGTGCGTGTGTATGAGTGTGTGTGTGTGTGTGTATGTGTGTGTCAGAGAGAGAGGGAGTGTATTGTGTGCGTGTGTGTGGGTGTATGCATGTGTGTGTGCGTGTGTGTGTGAGAGAGTCTAAGTGTGAGCGAGTGTGTATGTGTGTGTGCGTGTGTGTGTGAGAGAGTGTATGTGTGTGCGTGTGTATATGTGAGAGAGAGTGTGTGTGTGCGTGTGTGTGCGAGTGTATGTGTGTGTGTACATATGTTGTTTTGTTTATAAATGTTTGCAGATCACAGCACTGATAAAAAACACACTGTATGCAAATTAATCTAGCTATTACGTATTTGTTAGGTTTAAATTGCTATTATCTATAAGTTCTCTTTGCAGGCAGAGGAACGAAGGAGAAGTAGTACCCGCTTTCTGATGAGTGGTCAACGAACCCTGAAACATATCAGGAAAATCGCATTTATTTTTATATATTGAAGAGAATAACAAGATGCCATTACATCTGTTTAAAGATCCAAAGATAAAAGATTAACATCAGTTGTTCAAGTACTTTAAATTTATCTTAGGTTTTCATATATGTATGTATGTATGTATGTATGTATGTATGTATGTATGTATGTATGTATGTATGTATGTATTTATGTATGCATGTATGTATGTATTTATGTATGTATGTATGTATGTATGTATGCATGCATGTATGTATGTATGTATGTATGTATGTATGTATGTATGCATGTATGTATGCATGTATGTATGCATGTATGTATGTATGCATGTATATATGTATGTATGTATGTATACATGTATGTATGCGTATATGTATGCATGCATGTATGTATGTATGTATGTATGTGTGTATGTATGTATGTATGTATGTATGTTTGTGTGTATGTATGTATGTATACATGTATGCATGTATGCATGTATGTATGTATATAATATAATATAATATGAGAGAGAAAGAGAGGGAAGAAGAGAGAGATACACATGTAAGTGTGCATCTATGAATGTATGCATAAACCTAGATATATATATTTTAAAATATGTTTGTCTTTATATATATATATATATATATATATTTTTTTTTTTTTTCTAGTTTCAGCTCAGAGCTGCGGCCATGCTGATGCACCGCCGTATATATATATATTGATAAAAACGGTAAGATAACAAAAGAAAGAAAGAGACCTCGATAGTATGTGAATAGAGGAATGTATCTGTAAATGTAATATGTGACAATTATTCGGTAGCCATGATAAAACTCCGAGTTCATTTTTCATAGTGTTTTCCGATGGCCGGATAACTGAAGAGATGGCGGCGTAGATTTCCACCTCGGCATCCGAAACTCGGAGTTTTATCATGGCTACCGAATAATTGTCACATATTACATTTACAGATATATATATATAATAAAGGTAATAAAGATTCACAAGTTACTACACAGAGTCCGGTGGAAAATTTGAAATTATACATTAACATGACATACCAATACACAAAGATAATGTTCCTTTGTAGATGCAGCACCGGGCAGTGGCTCTCATGGATTCTGGTCTTAACTGATTGGAAGTGTTATCGTGTACATTGTTTCGTCTTCGTATAAAAGATGGGATACAGCAAATATTCTGTTCAATACCACAGATTTGCTTGTCAGTTGTTTGACCTCAACCAGTTGAGCATGTCCCTTACTGGCTGACGATATGTGCATCTCTGATCACGAGCAGAAGTATTAGGGGAGCATCATAGCTGTGTGTTGAGAGGGATTCTTTGGGGTTTGAGAAATTCACCTCTGGAAACATGGGTGTTTCGTTCAACACCCTTAGACAACCCTTATTCAGGGAGCTTTTGAGCGGGATGGGTTATTCGACCTGAAGAAAATTCTAACTGGGTCCCACCTGCAAGGTCATGTGCTGTTTATCTTGATATGAGATCACAATGTCGCGCATGTATGGTTGTGATGCATGTGCTTGGTGTACCCTTATCAGACAGGTAGTCATGATGGATATACTGGGCTTCGCATATTTTGCCCCAGTGTCACTTTGAAGGCATGCACTGAACTCTCACTCAATAATAATAACAACAACAACAACAATAATAATAATGATAATGATAATAATAATAATAATAATAATAATAATAATAATAACAACAACAACAACAACAGCAACTAAGACCAGCAATATAGGGGGGGAGGTTTAGTCGATTACATCGACGCTCAGTGTTCAACTAGTACCTATTTTATCGACCTGGAATGGATGAAAGGCAAAGTCAACCTCGACAGAATTTGAACTCGGAATGTTGGGACGAAACAACTGCCACTAAGCATTTTGCCAGGCGTGCTAACGATTCTGCCAGCTCGCCGCCTTGGTAATAATAATAATAATAATAATAATAATAATAATAATAATAATAATAATAATAATAATAATAATAACAAGAACAAGAACAACAACAGTAACTAAGGCCAGCAATATAGGGGGAGGGGTTCAGTCGATTACACCTGCCCTCAGAGTTCAACAGGTACCTATTTTGTCGACCTGGAAATGATGAAAGGCACACTTACCCTTGGTAGAATTTGAACTTGGAATGTTGGAACGAACCAACTGCCACCAAGCATTTTTCCAGGCGTGCTAACGATTCTGCCAGCTCGCCACCAATAATAATAATAATAATAATAATAATAATAATAATAATAATAATAATAATAATAATAATAACAACAAAACAACAACAAAAACAACGACCATGGTTTCAAACTTTGGCGTAAGGTCAGCAATTTCAGAAGAAAGGAGCTAATCGATTACACCATGAAAAGACAAATAGCAAAACTGGCTTCAATTGGATTTGAACGCAAGACTTAAAGATTCGTAACTAAATACCACAAGACAGCAGCACCAACAACACCAGGAGGAGGGGAGGAGAAGGAGGAGGAGAAAGAGGAGGACGACGACGACGACGATAAAGAGGAGGAGGACAACGATAAAGAGGAGGCGGAGCAGGAGGAGGAGGAGGAGGAGTGGGTCAGTGACATTCATTCATGCACCAGAAGATATGCGAGAGTTACAAGTGCAAGACAAAACAAGTGAGAAAACAGATCGATGAAAAGTGGAAGAAGGTCATTGACAGTAACGATGTCACCACCCTGTGGGTCAACCCATATGAGGACGATGACACCGCTGACACACTTACAGAGATAGAGTGAGATAAAAGGCCGGCAGGACTTTTATTATTAACAAGGAGGTGCATACTTATGGATATTGCAATACCATCTGATTAGAAGCACCGCTGTCAATGACACAGACAGAAGACGACCAAATACAGCGATCTGGAGAACGAAAGCCGCGGGATTATGGAGTGTGAAAAGCGAAATACCGATACGAGATGGCGTAAAAGACGTGCTCGAAGGATTAAGATCGTTCCTGAGACATATTAGATTCATAAAAACAGTTTCTCGGTTTCCGTAGCGTATATATATATATATATTCTTTTATTCTTTTATTTGACTGCGGCCATGCTGGAGCACCGCCTTTAGTCGAGCAAATCGACCCCAGGATGTATTCTTTGTAAGCCTAGTACTTATTCTATCAGTCTCTCTTGCCGAACCGCTAGGTGACGGGGACGTAAACACACCAGCATCGGTTGTCAAGCGACGTTGGGGGGACAAACACAAACACACAAACATATACATACATATATATATATGTGTATATATGTATATATATATACGAGCTTCTTTCAGTTTCTGTCTACCGAATCCACTCACAAGGCTTTGGTCAGCCCGAGGCTATAGTAGATGACACTTGCCCAAGGTGTCACGCAGTGGGACTGAACCTGGAACCATGTGGTTGGTAAGCAAGCTACTTACCACACAGCCACACCTATGCCTATATATGTTTGAATAGAATATATATGAGAGGTCGACACAAAAGTATTCAATCTCACGAGAGTCTATTAGTAATAGAATTCATATTTTCTGATCTGTATCTGCTACCATTGGGTTTCACGCTTACATGTGTACGATCTTCAGTCATTCGCCTGAGAATCGTATACACGTGTGCGTGAAGCCAAATGGTAGCAGATACAGATCAGAAAATATGAATTCTATTACTATATATCTGCCCGAAACAGTAAGGTCTTCTGGTAACTTGACTGAGGAAAGAAGGCCACGAATGACTCGTCTTTATTTGCCTGTCCTTCTAATTGTTGTGTCTCTTGTCCGCCTTTTTATCGTCTATCTGTCCGAATGTTTTATTGTCCTCTATTGCGTTTTTATTCCATTTTTTATATTTATATATACATATTATTTCTTTATTACCCACAAGGGGCTAAACACAGAGAGGACAAACAAGGACAAAAAAACGGATTAAGTCGATTATATCGACCCCAGTGCGTAACTGGTACTTATTTAATCGACCCCGAAAGGATGAAAGGCAAAGTCGACCTCGGCGGAATTTGAACTCAGAACATAACGGCAGACGAAATACGGCAACGCATTTCGCCCGGCGTGCTAGCATTTCTGCCATTTCGCCGCCTTATTTATATATACATATAGCGGCGTACTTACACACTCGTGCTCACCTTATAGTAGGTATGTATCTAAATTTTGTACGACTCTTTTACTCCATCTTTTAGACCCAACTTTACATATCGGATCCAGGGTAACATTTTGAGACATTTTTGGGAAAGAGTTGATCTTATATGCCATCTAGTATGGTAATAATTGCAGTGGTCAATTCCGAGCGCTGGGGCTCTTGAAGAAAGAATTGAAAATGTTCCCCAAGTATATTCCAGGGAGGGCCGGATTAAAACCTATAAATGCCCTAACTCAGTGGTTCCCCAACCTTGTCACAGTGATTTCCAACAGTGGTTCCGAACCCTTTTATTTAAATGAGCTTTCCCACGGACCCCTTTTGATATACTTATCCATATGTGTGTGTGTGTGTGTGTGTGGTGTGTGTGTGCGTGCGCGCGCGTGTATGTGTGTGTGTGTTGCAGACCACTAGGAATCCGCGGACCCCAGGTTGGGAACCATTGCCCTAAATACTTAAAAGATTTTGGTGCTCCCATATATAAATATATGTAATTGAAAATACAAACAATAATAAACATATAAAACAAATTACTTTTCAAAGTGAAACAAAACCAACGGTAAGTTGGAAAATGTTTATTTTTGCATACTTCCACTTTATATTTGAGAAGTTTTCTCTTACCGTTTTAATTGCAAAGTCTTTGATCAGATTCTCAAAATTTATTTTATGTAACGCAACCGCCTCTCTACTTCAAAGCATCCCGAATATCATTTTAGCAAGTTTAAAGTGATTTCTTTTCTACCGTATGCCATTTACCTATTTCTTTATTACCCACAAGGGGCTAAACACAGAGGGAACAAACAAGGACAGACATAGGTATTAAGTCGATTACATCGACCCCAGTGCGTAACTGGTACTTAATTTATCGACCCCGAAAGGATGAAAGGCAAAGTCGACCTCGGCGGAATTTGAACTCACAACGTAACGCAGACGAAATACCGCTAAGCATTTCGCCCGGCGTGCTAACGTTTCTGCCATTTCGCCGTATGCCATTTACCATTTCTGTGATGCCCACCCCTCTTCCCTTCATGCCCTAAGCACGTGTTTATTTTGCTTAATAGTTAATTCAACGCTACCAGGTCAGAGATTTCTGGGAAATTATCCATAGATGCTGGCCCCCAAATCCTCCGAAACAGGCGAAACAACTGCTTATCGTCCAAGTGTAATAGATCTACCTGGAATCGCACAGGTTTGTGCGTCTCCGACGACAATACAGACAAACATCAACCCTAGGGGCGAGAATCTTCATCGGGATCTTTAAAATACTGTTGAGCAGCGTTTGGGCCTGAAGTTTGCAATTATGTCCATTTATTATCGGATCTTTTCTGTAGAACGTCACTAGCTTTTTTGACTGGGAACAGCCCGCAAGCAACTGCTGAGACAGGGCCGAAGAAGTTGGGCATCTGGAAATATCACTCATAGAGCAAGCATTCCCTTTACTAACGATTAACGGCCCACAAAATGGACCAGCAAACTCTTCACTCCATTATCTGAATTCAGCTTTTCACAGCTCTCGGTTGTCCTAAAAGGCATCCAAGTCTGTTATCTGCCGTTAGCCTTTCATCGAGAACAGATTGGCGAAGAGCTTGCTGTAAAACCGTACTCATCTGTTTGGAATTGATGAGGACACAACAGTACCGGGGATGGTTAATACTTAGTTATCAAAACCTTTCTGTTAGGCTACGACCGAAATTTGAGAGCTCAACCACCGAGTCTCGCTAAAATTGCACATGTGACCTACTTTTCTTATGATTTATTCGAGGTCAAAGCTTCTCTCTCTCTCTCACTCTCTCTATCTCTCCTTTTGTTTCTGGTTCTTTATCTCTCTCTGTCTCACTGTCTCCCCTCACTCTCCCTCATTCTCTGTCTGTCTCACTATCTCATTCCCACTCTCTCTTTCTCTCTCTTTTCCTCTCACTGCCTCTCTCTCTTTCTCTCACTCTGCTTTCCCGTCTCTCACTGTTTGTCTGTCTGACTCTTATACCATCTCACTCTTGCTCTCTCTCTCTCTCCCCTTCTCTCTGTTTCTCTCTCCTTTACTCTGTTTTTTCTCTCTCTCTCACACTTTCTCTTTTCCACCCTCTTTCTTTCTCTGTTTCTGCCTCTGTCTGTCTGCCTGTCTGTCTGTCTGTCTCTCTCTCTCTCTTTCTCTCTCAATCTTTCCGTGTCTGTCTGTCTGTTTGTCCCTCTCACTATCTCATCCCCCTCTATTTCTCTATTTGATCTCTATCTCCTTCTCTCTGTTTCTCCGTCCTTTTCTCTGTTTCTCTCTCTCTTTCACACTTTCTCTGTCGCCCCCTCTTTCTTTCTCTGTTTTTGCCTTTGTCTCTCTCTCTCTCTCTCTCTCTCTCTCTCGGTCTTTCAGTGTCTGCCTGTCCCTCTCACTATCTCATCCCCCTCTATTTCTCTATTTGATCTCTCTCTCCTTTTCTCTGTTTCTCTCTCTCTCTCTCACTTTCTCTGTCCCACCCTCTTTCTTTCTCTGTTTTTGCCTCTGTCTGTCTGTCTGTCTGTCTGTCTGTCTGTCTCTCTCTCTCTGTCTCTCTCTCTCTGTCTCTCTCTCTCTGTCTCTCTTTCTCTCTCACTCTCTCTCTCTCTCTCTCTCTCTCAATCTTTCCGTGTCTGTTTGTCCTTCTCACTATCTCGTTCCCCTCTATTTGATCTCTCTCTCTCTCTCTCTCTCTCTCTTTCAATGCCCTTCTGTCTCATCCAGCGTTCCATTGCCATCATCATCCTGGACGAAAGCACTCTACCCCAGATATCTTTATTGTCGTTGTTGTTGTTGCTGTTGATGATGAAAATCTGGTTATGACCAAATCGTACCAACCATGACCACTCCAATTTTTTGTTTCAAACAGTGTAACCAGGACTGCATTAAACGATCTTCTTAGCTGTTTTGCCCCAGGTCACTTTAAGCAGGCTTGTGGCCAAAGATGGTTCCCTCCGTGACCATCTCATCATATTTTCAAACTTTTTATATCTAGGACTTCACCGCCTAATGTATCTTTTTTCTTTGTTAAGACGGTAGAGTGAGATTTGAGGGTATCTGCCTGTTGTATCTAGCAAATCAATTAATCGCATAGAAGATCCTTTGCTGACTCCCCCAAACCTCTTTCTTTCTGCTGTTGCTGTTTTATCACTGGTCAAGAAGACCAACGATAAAAGGCATTCCAGCCATGACTATCCATCTTTGCTTCAGACATTGCATATCCAGGACTCTGTTGTCTAATGTGTCCATTTTTTTTTCAAAAATGGTACAAAGTATAGTTTGATGGAAATTTAACTGTTATTTCTAGCACTCCGAGCGATCTCGTACAAATTTTCTCGTTGGCATCATTTTGCCGTGGACAAAACTTTTTTCGTCCTACACAGTGCAGCAGATGGCGCTCCGAAAATCTGGGCAATTGAAAGCTCCTTTCTCTAACATCTTTATCTTTAACACGCCCTGAACGAAGCAAATACAGAGTGTTATGAGCACCTGAAGATACTCCAGCTGCTGGCGTCTACCCCAAATATCTATGCTTAGTCCGATATGGTAACTATGTAAATATGAACAGAGGGAAAGTTCTATATGAAATAAATGCCACGCAGGGTTTGGTTTACTTGTTTTTTGGGAGTGTTTTTTTGCCCCCTCCCACGCTTCCCGGGACTTTCTGTAAATACAACGTCAGTGAATGCTTGCGCATCTGCAAACAGAACCCTTCCCTTGCTAGAGTAGGTGTTGAGAGTATATAGATATTATGATCAATGACACCTGACAGAATCTGGAGGAGCGAGTACGTACTTCAGTTTGATAGGGTCTTGCTAACCAACCACATGGTTCCGGGTTCAGTCCCACTGCGTGGCATCTTGAGCAAGTGTCTTCTGCTATAGCCCCGGGCCGACCAATGCCTTGTGAGTGGGTTTGGTAGACGGAAACTGAAAGAAGCCCATCGTATATATGTATATATATATATGTGTGTGTTTGTGTATGTCCCCCTAGCATTGCTTGACAACCGATGCTGGTGTGTTTACGTCCCTGTCACTTAGCAGTTCGGCAAAAAGAGACCGATAGAATAAGTACTGGGCTTACAAAGAATAAGTCCCGGGGTCGATTTGCTCGACTAAAAGGCGGTGCTCCAGCATGGCCGCAGTCAAATGACTGAAACAAGTAAAAAGAGAAAAAAGAGAGAGAGAGATATGATATTTTATTCCTTATTCTTTGGGGCATGGCTCAGTTACTAGGGGGTAAAAAAACCCACCACTGTCACGATACATGGATTTGACCAGCTTTGCTCATTCCTTTCAAAAACCCGTTTTTTTTTTTTCATCTTCTCATCCTTTCTAGCTTGTAAATCGCTACCCTTTTTCCGTTACCTTCACCTAGTTCTCTAATATCAAATTTCTCTTGCTTTATCGTCGCTCTTGTCAACTGCTTCCATTCGTGTTTCTTAACAAGTTCGCTCCCAACATGCATAAGACGTTGTTCCACTTACTTTTGAACACTTGACTGATATGGTAGCTTTTGCTGCTGCTGCTGCCGTTTATCAGCTGCTGTCTGAGTGATATCAAACAACACTTCAAGTACTTGAACGTTGTCTGGAGCTGATCTTAAAAACCTCTTCAACAGGCTTTCCTCTGAGATATCATTTGTCAATATTACTCTTTTCACTGACACTTCCAGTTAATGTTAGGGTCTTGTAGGTTTTTAGCGTTAATAGAAAAGACTTCCTTTATCTTACCGTAAGTATACCAAAGTTTGGAACTAGTAGAAGTACCAAATCCTTGTGGAGTATTGTCTTCATGTAAAGCTGAAATTTATGGCAGTCGTGTTCTATAAAATCTGGTGTAATATATTTTTGTTACACTTATTGTTCATGGGTGGAGACGCAATGGACCAGTGGTTAGGGCAGCGGACGCGCTGGCTGGAGGATCGAGGTTTCGATTCCCAGACCGGCCGTTGTGTGTGTTTAATGAGCGAAAACACCTAAAAGCTCCACGAGGCTCCGGCAGAGGGTGGTGGCGACTCCTGTTGTACTCTTTCGCCACAACTTTCTCTCACTGTCTTCCTGGTTCTTGAGTAACGCTGCGATGGACTGGTGTCCCGTCCAGCTGGGGGGAACACATACGCCACAGAAACCAGGAAACCGGGCCCATGATCCTGGCTAGGCTTGAAAAGGGCGACGTTTTTTTTTTATTGTTCATGGAACTTCATTACGACTCGTTTTCGTCGATACTTCAGTATTCCAACAGATTCTTTAATAGTCTAATAATCATTGTCTTTATTTCTTCTCGCTCTCCAGCAGCATACAGACACATAAGGCATTACCAAAGTACTGGCACCAACGATTGCCAAACCAGTTCGCTGCCACAAACGTGATCAAGAGGTTACTGCATCTCCCGTCGTTTCAAATATTTTCATCTTGATGATGTTGATAAAAAAAATCTTCGTAGATTTACCAGAATCACTGCTTACTACCATTGCCACCCGCTCAAATGTGTGTGCGTGCAGCAGTAACGCGTATCCTCGCCACTTGCCGTCCTTAGCATCTCATCGCAACCCTCGGCAAGTGACCACAATATCCGAGTTGTGGCAGTCAACGAAGTGTTGGTCACAGTGAAGACCCAAACGAACAAATACTCTGAGACATACGGAAAACAGTTTCTGTTCGAGTGTTTACCATTACCACATTCCAGCCTGGCGGACTTCAAGACCACGTGTATGTTTGCAGACATTAAAGACTGTTTTAGTGGTTATTCTGCTGTCAGTAATGGTTACAGCGCTGCTGGCCGTGCCGTCTACGATGGTAGTGGTGGTTGTGGTTGCAGTAGTAGCTCGAAGGTGGTAGTTGTTTTTTGGGGGATGGGATAGAGGTTAAGGCGCTACTTCAATGATGAAGGGGGTATCGGTTAGCTATAAAACCGCACGAAAGCACATGACACCTCCTTTTTGGCATCGGTCTTTTGACTAGAGCCTACACCTTGACATTCAAAATATCTCCGGGTCCATGAGAAGAGCCACGCCAACCTGCAAGGCACCGTTGTCCAGCTTAGTACCACCCCACCCTGTGTCATCGAGAAGCAACAGAGCCAAGCACTGTTCCATGGGTCACTTGGTTGTGTGTGTCTACTAAGCACACAATCTACGTATCTTCCAGCAACTGTCTCATCCCAATTTTATCGCTGTTTTTTCAATAGCGACACAATTTCAACACCAAAAGCGTCATCTAATCCTTCAGAAAATGCAACGAACGGCCTACGAACGAGGGGGATAACTTGATATTGGAAATGAACCTCTGAACCAATATTGTTATAAGCATCGTTTATTGAGAAACGCAAATGAGATATTAATTTTTGGCGCGAACGCATGGCAGCGGAGAATCCAAGCAATAGTGTATCTGTTCATTCTTAATATACAGCTGGCCTCGTCCCGTCAAAAATGACTGCTAATGGTAGTATTTTATTTATAAAAAGGGTACAAAAAGGTGAAAAAAATCAAACAGTGTTTCAACTTTGTGTGTGTGTGTATATGCATGTATGTATATGTAAAAGCGCATGTCTGTAATTCTATTTTCTATGTATCTTTCTAAACAAACACACACAAACACATATACACTCACTCAAATATATAAATACATTTTACACAAACACACACACACAAACATTCACATTTCTCCCTTTTACACGTGTTTTATTCAGCCTATGAACTTTTCAGCTGCCCATCGTATATTGGATGAAATATATGACTGAGATATAATGTATGCTGTTAGCCTCTGTTCCTTGGATTCTGATAGTTTCGTACTTCCACCGCTCAGGTACCCCTGACCCACTTATCTCTCTTCATCTCGTCACCCTTGTTATTCAGCCACTTCTGACACAGTACTAACCGCTAACTCCAGTCATTCCTCCTCAAATCAACCTTCCACTTGAATCTTCTCTGTACACACTTCTTTCTTGCAGGTGCTGACCTGCTCTAGCATAAAGTTTGTCCACGTTAGTCTACAAGGAGCATAGGACCGGTTTCCCCGGTTTCTCAGGCCTATATATTCCTCTTGGGATGCGACGTAGTCCATCGCAGAATTTACTCATTTTTACCAGCTGAGTGAACTGGAGCAACGTAAAACGAAACCCAACGCATCGACCGGTCCAGGAATCGAAACTACAATCCTTCAATTATGAATCCATCACCCTAACCACAAAACCACGCGCCTCCACAATTATACAGATGAGGGACCGCAAGTAAAATATCACGAATGGTGTAGGTTTCGTCCAAATCGTCCAATTTTTTTCTTATATTCACTGCGTGAAAGAGGCGAGAGGGTGATACCACAGATGCGATAGTTTCTTTGTTTGGGAAAACAATTCTCCCACCTTTTATAATGAAGTACGAGCGTTTAGTTTGGCCAAATTCCATACCTATATCAGCTGAAAAGGTTATTACTTCAATGTTTTTCTTAGAATTGTGGCTATTTCCATTGTAGACTTTTAAGTTCTCGACAAATAATTTATATGATTAGATCGAGTTCCCCTGCTATTGCAAACCTTGGCTTATAATCACTGGATTTTTTTCTTCTTTCCTTTTTCTGTTTTCTTTTTCTTTTTTTTCTTTCTTTTTTTGGTGGGTGGGGGAGTGGGGGGAGTAGAAGTAACGTTGGATTTGGTGCCAAGATAAAGAAAACTTTAGGCTGACCACTTCCAAAATCTTTAGAGATAATCTAGTCTTCTATAAAACTATGTGTGTATGTATGTATATATGTATGTATATATGTATGTATGTATGTATATATGTATGTATATATTATTTATGTATGTATGTATGTATGCATGTATGTATGTACGTATGTATATATGTATGTATGTATGCATGTATGTATGTATATATTATTTATGCATGTATGTATGGATGTATGTATGTATGTATGTATGCATGTATGTACGTACACGTACGTATGTATGTATGCATCTATGTATGTATCCATGTATGTATGTATGCATGCATTTATGTATATATGTATGCATGCCTATATGTATGTATATGTTCGTATGCACGTACGCGTGCATCTTTGAATGCATGTGTGTATGCGTATGTACGTATGTATACATGTATGCATGTATATGTGTATGTATATGTATACATCTATATGTATGTATGCACATATGAGTGCGTCTTTATATGTACGAATGTATGCATGCATATATGTATGCATGCGTGTACACGTGTGTTTATGTATGCATGTATGATTGTGTATGTGTATGTATATGGTGTATAGAAGAACTCTGTAATTCGTTTATTATGATCACTTTGAAACCGAGATATTTTTTATACATATATGATAATAATAACCAGCTGATATAATCAAACACAGGATATAACAATATCCTGAGCGTGAATAAGGAGACCATTAAATTTAATAACAATAACCGTTTGATCATAATAAGCGGATCCCACTGTGTTAACAGAATATAGAGAATGTATATAACTACCGGACATTAGTTATATTTTTTATAACAGTGAATAGTTGTGAAGATTGGAAGATAAACAGTTGTGACAATTAGAGGGGGTGGGGTGACGGTGATGGTAGCGATGCTGGAAGTGATGGTGGAGGTGGTAGTAGTAGTAGTTACAGGGGAAGCATTGCTCTGGTTGTTGTTGTTGTTGTTCTTTAGTCATGGGTCAGCCATGATCGATCAAGACCTATGTTCAAAGGAATTTTTCGGTTTGACAATCACGTCATTTTTTTTTACTGACGTGCACGAAACCCAGAGCCGTATTCTTCCAAAGTGTACCTTCTTTTCCTATGACAATAGGATGTAATTTAAGGGAGATTTGCTTGCTTCTTCTAGCAGGTCAAGTGACTACTTAGAGGTAACTTCTTGTAGCGGTTGTGGCGGTAGTTATGCTGCTGTTGTTGTCGATGGAGGTGACGGTGTAGTTGCAGTAGTAGTGGTGTAGTTGGTTGTGATGGCAGTGTCGGTGGTGATAGCGGTGGTAATGGTGGGGTGGGTGATAATGGGAGTGATGGAGGCGGTGGTGCAGGTATAATTGGTCTGGGTGGTGATGATGGTGGTACCCATGGTGTCCGTGGTGGTGGTGGAGGTGGAGGAGGTGAGGTGGTACAGGTGGTGGAGGTGGTAGTGGTGGCGGCGGTATAATTGGTTATGGCGATGGTGGCTGTAGCAGTGGTGTAGATGGTGGTAGTAGTTGTAGTTGTGGTGATGTGATGGTATTGGTGGTGGTGGTGGTGGTGGTAATGGGTGGTGATGGTGATGGTGGGGTGGGGATAATGGTTGTGATGGAGGTGGTAGTGCAGGTATTATTTGTTTGGGTGGTGATGATGGTATTACCGATGGTGTCCGTGGTAGTGGAGGTGGTGGTGAGGTGGTTGAGGTGGTGGTGGTGGCGGCGGCGGTATAATTGGTTATGGCGATGGTGATGCTGGTGGCTGTAGTGGTGGTGTAGATGGTGGTGTAGATGGTGGTGGTAGTCGTGGTGGAGTGTAGTTGCTATTGTTTTTGGTGGTGTAGACTCTAACAGGGATATTGTAATTGTTGTTGTTGATGGTGGTGGTTGTAGTTGTGGTAGTAGTGGTGGTTGTGGTGGTGGTGGTGGTGGTGAAGTGTCAGAGATCGTGAAATATTATTCCAGTTGAGGTTTTTGGCGGTGTATCTGCTGATACAAAATCAGAGAGAGCCAAATAAATAAATAAATCGCTGGAACCAGAAGGGAGCGGATGAAGGGTTGGGTGCTTCATTAGATGGTAGAATGGGAGGGGGGGATCGTGTCGGGGGTCTGGGAATTGGAGGTGGGGAGGGGAGAATCTGCGTGGTTATCGTTGGATGATGGATGGAACGTAATGAGGAATCTGGATGTGTGTGTGTGTGAGTATGTGTGTGTTTGGTTGGAGGCAGCGGCGGCGTTGTTGTTGTTGGTGGTGGTGGTGCTGGTGGACGTGGTGGAGGTGGTGGTTGAGGTGGTGGTTGCAGTGGTGGTAGTAGTACTACTAGTTGGACGTGGTGGTACTATGGTAGTAGTGCTGTTGTTGGCGGCGGTTTTGGTAGTGGTGGTGGTGGTGGTGGACGTAGAGGTGGTGGACGTGGCGATGGTGGACGTGGTGGTAGTGGTGGGTTGGTGGAGCTGATGATGGTAGTGGTGGTTGTGGTTGTTGCTCTTGTTGTAGCCGTGGTGATTGTGATGGTGGTGAAGGTAATTGTGATGGCAGTGGTAGTAGAGGTGGTGATGGTGGAGGTGATGGTGGTGGGTTGGTGGAGGTAATGATGGTAGTGGTGGAGGTGGTGGTTGTGGTTGTTGTTGTTGCGGTGGTGGTGGTGGTAGTGGTGGTGGTGGTGGTGGTGGTGGTGTGATAATGGCGGCGAGGTGGCGAGGTATCAGAACATCAAGAGACTCAAACACTTCTCTACCGCCACCGCAATCTTCACCGCAGTGTCACTACTAGCGCCTTAACCTCTATCCCATCCCCCACAAAAACAACTACCACCTTCGAGCCACTACTACAGCCACAACCACCACTACCATCGTAGATGGCACGGCAAGCGGCGCCGTAACCACTACTGTGACAGCAGAATAACCACTAGCCTACCACTACGCACAACTACCACCACTACCACCACCACCAAATGCACCGCCATCACAACCACAACCATGCCAAGCCAAAAATCCCCACCACTACAAAACACATCACCAACACCTTCACCACCATTATCATTGCAGCCACCACCATCATCACTGATAAAGATGCAACAACAACAACTGCAACAATCACCACCACAATCGCTACAACAACCAATACCATTATCAATATTACTACAACTACCACCATAACTACCACTACCACTACCAACAACAACAAATCACCACTAACGCCAACACCATCACCACTATACCATTACAACCACCACTACTACCACAACGAATACAACCACCATCAACACCTCCACCACCTCTACTTCAACCACCACCACCACAAACATCACAAGCACTACAACCACCACTACAACAACTGTCACCACCACAAGCAGTACAACTACCAACACCATCAACACAGCCACCACAACCACTACAACCACCACTACAACAACCGCCACCACCACAACCACCACAACCACTACAACCACCACTACAACAACTGCCACCACTACAACTACCACAACTACCAACACCACCACAACCACTACAACCACCACTACAATAATCGCCACCACCACAACCACCATAACCAGCACAACCCCTTCCACAACCCCCACTACCCCCACCACCACAACCAACAGAACTAACACCGCCATCACAACCAACATAGTCACCACAATCACCACCACCACCACCACCACCACCATCACCACCACTCTAACCATTCCCCACCACCACCACTTGTAAAAAAAGCCAGTGGAACAAGTGTCAGTGAGAAAAGTATTTTTTTCGCTATTTTTTTTTCACTAAAATTTCCAGGGGCGGCATAGTAATGGAATGCTGGAAAGGTCAAGGTGAAGGTCAATTAGGCAGAACAACAACAACAACAACAATGGCTATGATAACAGTAACAGCTACTCCTACAACCACCGTCACTACTACAGCTAATACTACCGCTGCTGCTGCTCACAAAATGCCCCTTAACCCCAATATACAATATATAGACACCACAGCCGACTCTGCCACCACCACCTCTACTACTACTCCTCCTCCTCCTACTACTACTACTACTACTACTACTACTACAAATAATGATAATAATAATAATAATAATAACACCACCACCACCACCACAACAACAACAACAACAACAACAACAACAATAATAATAATAATAATAATAATATAATAATAATAATAAAATAATAATAATAACATAACAATAACAATAACAATAACAATAATAATAATAAAATAATAATAATAATAATAATAATAATAAAATAATAATAATAATAATAATAATAATAACAATAACAATAACAATAACAATAACAATAATAATAATAATAATAATAATAATAATAATAATAATAATAAATGCCCTAATGCAATACCAGGCAGTGGCTCTCGTGGCCTCTGATCTTAAATGATTGGAAGAATTATCATGTACATTGTTTTGTCTTGGTATAAAAGATGGGCTACAGCAAATATTCTGCTCAATACCACAGATTTGCTCGTCAGTTGTTTGACCTTAACCAGGTGAGCATGTCCCTTAGTGGCTGACGATATGTGCATCTCTGAACATGAGCAGAAGTAGTGGGGGAGTATCATAGCCGTATGCTGAAAGGAATTCTTTGGGGGTTTGAATAATTCACCTCTGGAAACATGGGTGTTTTGTTCAATATCCTTAAACAACCCTTATTCAGGGACCTTTTGAGTGCGATGGGTTACTCGACCAGAAGAAAATTCCAACTGGGCCCAACCTGCAAGGTCATGTGCTGTTTATCTTGATATGAAATCATCATGTCGCACACATATGGTTGTGATGCATGTGCCTAGTGTACCCTTATCAGACGGGTAGTCATGATGGATATACTGGGCTTCGTATATTTTTACCCCAGTGTCACTTTGATGGCATGCACTGCTCTCTCACTCAATAATAATAATAATAATAATAATAATAATAATAAATAATAATAATCCTTTCTACTATAGGCATAAGCCTAACATTTAGGCAGAGGGAAGGGTTATATATATATATATATATATATATATATATATATATATAAATTTTATTTCGTAATGAAATAAAAAAAAATCTGTGTAGATTTTAGAACATTTATAGATAGAAGGTCTTTAAGCTGTTTTCAGGATATTTATTATATCCCTTAATCGTAG
>NC_043010.1:36676567-36681567 GCF_006345805.1 Octopus sinensis
AGTGACTGAGAGAGAGAGAGAGAGAGAGAGAGAGAGAGAGAGAGAGAGAGAGAGAGAGAGAGAGAGAGAGAGAGAGAGGGGAGAAACAGGCAGACACAGAGAGAAAAAGGAGAATGGAAGTAACAGAAATAAAAGAGAGAAGAATGAAAGTAAGAGTGAAGGAGAGAGAAAGAAAGAGGAAGAGAGAGGGAGAGAGAGACAGAGGAGAAGGAGAGGGTAGAGAGGGAAAGAGAAGGGAGTAGGAGAGAAGAAGAGACAAAAATATAAAAAAGAGGAGGATGAAAATTGGAGGGAAAGAGAGAGAGAGAAAGAGAGAGAGAGAGAGATTAGTATTGATATTCTAAAATCTATGTCAACACACATGACAGAAAACGACGCGTTTCAGTCAGGTGACATGATACCATGACGACGAGCAAATTTCCTCTGTGTGGTCGATCGACCAGCTAGAAACAGCAGCCAAGTTTCCCTCAAATAGTACTGTACCGTCTTAGACAAGGGAGACTATGTTAGACGTAGCTCCAAGTGTGTGCAAGTCATGGAGGTGTCATTAAAAAGCAGACTAAGGTACATCTCGTGGCACAGCACATTCAGGTACATCTCGTGGCACAGCATGCACAGGTACACCTTGTGGCACATTAGAGTGCTGTTCTACAATCTCTTGTTTGGGAAACACTGAGTTTAAAAATAAGTTGGCATGGTTACAATTGAAGCGTACTTGATCATCGATCTTATATAAATGAATTAATAAATACATGAATAAATTAAAAAAATAAACAAATAAGGGGTGGATTCCAGAGCACCTGAAGGTTTTGCAGGGAAAAGCCTGGGTGTAATGGTTAACAAAGGGCAGTGGGAGGGGAGATTTAGATTAGGCTTTTGACTAAAGTGTCCTTGCGTCATGCGATGCATGGGACAGTCTAAGTACTCCAGCGAGGGCGGTCAGCAATTACTCTCAGGATATGGTTATTGTAAGTCTACCAGCTAAAGTTCCCTGTCGGTTGTTTGATGCCGATTCATCTCTGGGCACGTCCCCCCGACTCCGTTTCCGCTGAGGGTTCCACTTAAGGACTTGGTTGGCGCTTCTGTTCGTCAGGAGTTTTGCGATATTTCACAGCCAAAACAGTTTAGATAGACACCGGGTGTTGACCTGGTTTTCTTTTGATCTGGTTGATGATGAAGTCGCCCCAGGGGAGGAGAGAAGGATACAGTATGGGTAACGAGAGGACGAGATGTGTGTAGGCTGTGAGTGAATTTGGTACGCAATTAACCAATTCCGAGAAGCAGAGGTTACGGTAATCGCAGCAGAAAAGGTGGGGTGAGAAATCACATTTGTGGACCAGGCACTGCTGTTGTTTGGTTATGACCTCTTTCCCAAGCACTCGAGTCGCCGTTCTTTGGATGCAGTCAAGGATAGCAGTGTGTGCAACTGAGCTACTCTCCCAGACGTGTGTCCTGTAATGCATTGTAACTTTCAGTTGGCCTTTATAACATGTTTGGTAGTTGTCGGTAACTAAAGTACTTTCTGAAGAGGAAAACCAGTTTCCCTGATGCAGTTTTGGTAATTTTGATTATGTGCGTTTGCCAAAACGCCTAGCATTTGTAAAGATCTTACGCACATACACACACGCACATACTTACATGCACACACAAACACGCGTACACACACACACACACACACACACACACTTATGTATATATATATTATATAATATAATATATAATATATATGTATGTGTGTGTGTAATTGAGTGTGTATATATGTATAGAGAGAGGGAGAGAGAGAGGGATGATAGGTAGACAGATAGACAGATAGTTAGACAGACAAACGGACAGACAGACAGATACATACATGTATATTTATCTATACATACTACATACATATACATACATACATACATACATACATACATACATATATATATACTATATATATATTTCGGCCATCAGAATGAGGTCATGCTGGGTCCTGCCTGATTATATATATATATATAATATTATATATATATGTGTGTGTGGATATAAAACATACACACAGAGACACGCTCACACATGATATGTATATTATATGTGAATAAGAATAGAAGACAAGAGAAAGAAAGAAAGGAAGAAAGAAAGAAAGAAAGAAAGAAAAGAAAGAAGAAAGAGAAGAAGAAAGAGAAGAAAGAGAAAAGAAAGAAAGAAAAGAAGAAAGAAAGAAAGAAAGAAAGAAAGAAAGAATTAAGTTTACTCGAAACCAAAGATCGACATCGCAATATAATCTGTTTCATATAACCTCAAAGTAAAGCCAACTATTGCCTCGAGCTTCTACTGTCTTATCCGGAAACATTTCCCTCGGCGAATACTGAACTATTCAATCGGTAAAACTTAAAAGTTAGCTACACGAGTAATATGGAGTATATTATCGTAACTAAGTAAGCGTCCCAATACATTCAGTGCTCGTTCCATGCTAATGTATAAGCTCAGGAACTCAGTTCCATGGACAGTTACATTATTAATCTTGCCAAGTTTGATTGTGGAAATTATAAAGTATGACTAAAACGCCATCTTCACCCCCGCTGGGCAATTTAATCAAAGCTGAATCAATCATCATTTAAGCTGCAGTTTGTGTCCCCATTGACATGGACTGCCCATCCATCACGATTCTGAGATGAGGGAGAAGATTCAAGAGACAGCATTTAAAACGTAAGCCCACCTTAGAATATAAGTAAAATAGGTACAGCGTTATCAAGTTTCAATGGTACTTGAAACACTCTACCATTAATAAATTTAATATCTGATTTACATTGCACTTCAACAAAGGCATACCTTCTGCACATTTGCGTGACACTGTACTACTACTACTACTTCTACTACTACTACTACTACTACTACTACTACTACTACTACTACTACTGCGGCTACTGCCCCTAACCTCCACTTCCTCCGCTTCCTTATCCTCCTCCTCCTCTTCCTCCTCTTACTACTACCACAGCTACTGCTGCTGTTGCTCCTCCTCCTCCATCCTCTTACTAGTACCACTACTATTGCTGCTGTTACTACTACTACTACTACTGCCGCTGCTGCTATTGCAGTGTTGATGTTACACTACAAATGCTTCAGAGTATCAAGCCATTGGACCAGCCTGGAGCCAAGGCTGGCCAAGTGTCGTGCTGATGACAATTATTGAGACAGAAACACACGCCGACGACTCTTTATTTCCAGACGTCAAAAAAAACCTGTTCTTTTCCTAACTATCATATTCGAAGAATTGTTGATTTTTGAGATTATCTCCCCTTCTCTACAGGAGTTGAATTTAATTGTCATCTGGGACATATGACACATCCCCCCCAAAGGAGGGAAAAAATTTGACAAAAATAAAGAATTTATGTTATATGGTATTTGATATACCCGTGTATCTTAATTCTCTGTCTGTCTATTTGTTTGTCTCTCTCTCTCTCTCTCTCTGTGTATCTGTATATATATATATATATATATATATATATATATATATATATATATATATATATAGTGAATTGAAGAAATGGAGTGAACGAGAGATTGAACAGAAATCCTTTTATTGCATTCTACACGTGTTTCGGAAAGCCACAATTTACCAAATTCCGATTGAATGAGGAGACCATATTGTGTCTTCTCTTCAAGAAGAAATAGGAATTCCGTTGGCAGAACAAAAAACGAACAGAGGCGCAGCAAACAAATCTTGCTGTGATTTTGCTACCAAGGTAACGGTTAAACTTTTGATTAATCTGCAACAAGATTTATTCATCTTTCTATTTCACCAAACACACACACACACACACCACACACACATAATATAATATATATATATTATATGTGTGTGTGTGTGTGTGTGTGTGTGTTGTGTGTGTGTGTGTGGTGTGCGTGTGTGTGTGGGTGTGTATATATATATACATATATATATATATACACACATACATATAAATGGAGCAAAAGCGCAATAGAATGCAATAAAACATTCAGATAGACGATACGAGGCGGACATCAGAAAAACAATTAGGACAGGCAAAAAAAGAGACGGGTCATTTGAAGCCTTCTTTCATCAGTCAAGTCCCAGATGTCACGACTGTTTCGGGCAGTTACACTGAGACGGTTCGATCTGGTTGCCCCCCAAAAAGCTAAAGCTAAGAGCATTATACCCCTTTATAAGAAAGCTAGCTAATGTGTACGGCAACAATGACATAAAAACAGAGAACATGGTACAGAAAAAGACGAAAAAAGGAGGACATGATATATATATATATATATCGGCAACATCAACATTCTTTTTCTCTGCCGTAAGGCACAATATCTAACGCGCCAGCTGAATTCAATTCGTTTCCTAGTCGAAAGACGCCTGTTGTGATGTCCTGTTGTTATTATTATTATTATTATTATTATTGTTGTTGTTTTTTCGTATTATTTTTGTATTTATATTCGTGTAACATCGCCCGTTTTTCCGTCTTTGTTTCGTATACTTTCGAAGCCTTTTTCCGAGGAAACTAATGCTCTTAGCTTAGTTTTTCCTTGGGGCTGGCCAGATTGGAGTAATCTCAAGATTAATCAGCCGAAATTGCGAGGATGATCCGGTTCTTGACTGAAGATTAAAGGCTTCGAATGACCCGTCCGTGTTTTTTGTATCGTCTTCTGGACGTTTTGCGTTCTTGTCCATTTTGTATATATAACCAAAAGTTTATGTCATACTAAGGACGGTAAAGTAGAATTACATCACTAAACCAGAATTCGATCTATGGTTAAGCTTTTTCAAGAACTCATTTCCGTTCATTCCCTCTCTTTCAATCCGCTTTTATGTGATAAATAAACTAGTTTAGAGCCATTTTGCGTCTTCTTCTAGCATGTGGCATTACCTGGTACTTGACCTTGCTATAATTTTATAATCATATTTATAAAATTATATGCTTTGTATACATGAATACATACATACATACGTACGTGAAGGAGCCTTGGATCTAGGTTAGAAACCGGTTATCTCTCTATCGGCAAGA
>NC_043010.1:36684067-36686164 GCF_006345805.1 Octopus sinensis
CAATTGTCCCAAAATAATCTGTATTTGTTATTTTTATTTGCCCTGTCCGTGTGAGCTAACATCGTACTGACTTTCATGGGAAACATGTATTTTTGTGGTTGAAACCTTTTGGATTAACTAGTGCTAGAGTGAGCCATATAGTGACACTCTCTTTATTTATTTCTATATATATATATATATATATATAACAAACATATACATTTATACATACAAATAACATATATATAACATATTATATATATACATATATATATATTACATATATTATATAAATATATATATATATATATTATATATATAATATATAATATAATATGCATGTATATATATGCGTATATAATATGTATAATTATATATATATACTTATATATATATATAATATATACATATAGAGAGAGCGTGAGATGAGAGAGATAGAAAAGTAGCTACCACACATATGTAGATATATATATATTGATATATGTGTCTCTATAACTATATATTTACATATATGCGTGTATGTGTATGTGTGTGTTTCTGTGCGTGTGCAAACGTGTATGTAGATAAAACCATATATGTACACATGTTTGTGTACGCATATATGTATATACTTGTGTGTGTGTGTGCGTGTGTGTGTGTGTGGTGCGTGTGTGTGTGTGTATTGTGTGTATGCTTGTTGAGAGTGTGAATGTTGAATCTGTCTGCATACACATTCATACAAGAAGACGAAACTTATTAACACAGCTTGTCATAATCTTTCTATTTTCAAACGCGCGCGCGCACACACACACACACACACCCTTCCAGCGAAAGAGTGTGTGTGTGCGTGCATTTGTGCGTGTGAACGTGTATACCATGTACGCGTATTTTCTTTCCCTGGTAATTTCCTTAAATCCGAAATTAACTTTAATGGTAATTAACGCAAATTGCTTGTTTAAATTTATGGCACTGGCCACTTGGCGTTATCTCCCTTAGTTCCGATTGTTTCATTTATCGTCTATTATTTGTTTGTTTCAGTCATTAGATTGTGGCCATGATGGGACACCGCGTTGATGAAATTTTCAAGGCTGGCACCTATTCCATCGCTCACTTTTGCCAAACAGCTAAGTTACAGGGACATAAACACATAAAACAGACAGTCAAACGGTCATGGAAACAAACATAGCCATAGACGTATGTATATATATATATATATATATATATATATATATATATATATATATATATATATATATATATATATATAATATATATATATTTATTTATATATATATATAATTTCAAAATAAGGTGATTAAAAAAATCACCTTATTTACAACTGTAATGTTGTTGGTAAAACATGTTCTTTGTCTATCTCCTTATCCTCTTGGAGATTTTAGGTAAAATTATACTGTGTCCTTTTGATTTAATTAAATTCTATGCCTTCGTGCAGCTGAAGATTGCTCTACATTTTAAATTGATGTAATGAAATGATTGCATTGTTCTAGTAAATGGAGTCGCATGAAACGATCGTACTGCATTACCTCTGGATATCCTTGTTGCTTATTTTGATTTTAATCACCTTATTTTGAAATTGTACGGATAATACTGTACTAAATTTTGGTGCCTCAACTTAAATACCATATTCATCTGAATCTCTCTCTCTCTCTCTTATTTGTTACGTAACTAATTCAAGCTTGTTATGAAACATTTGTAGTCTGTATTTTATCTGTTCCACAACCTCTTTATATTATATATATATATATATATATATATATATATATATATATATATATAGACTATATATATGCTGTGCCCCAGCATGGCCACAGCTCATTAGCTGAAACTGGAAAAATCAAAATCATTTATGTATATATATTATATATATATATATATATATATATATATATAATATATATATATATAATTTATATATAATATATATATAATTATAATATATAACATCCGTTCTGTCTGTGTTTGTGTCTTCTAGGATCTCAGACATCCTCCATCCGATTGCACTCAAATTTGAAATATATATCAGGGCGTGTATAAGTTTTGAAAAAAATTACAAAATCGATTCCAGGTGAGAATGCGATCGATAAAGCCTGGGAACGTGCATTTGTACGCGCATTTGTA
>NC_043010.1:36686264-36698764 GCF_006345805.1 Octopus sinensis
TCCTCCACAATAGATCTAAATGTGGGAAAAAGAGCCACCATAAAAATGAAGGGTAAAAACCTATGCAAATTTATCCAGTTTAACAACATAGACCTTTATTTATCTATCACCAAAGCTCTATAAAACCATACAGTTCGTATCAAAGCACATAACCATTTGAACAGACAACTTCGACATCTTAATAACACAAAACAATTACGAATGCTCAATAAAGAATTGAACGTGGATAACAGTTAGACATTTACTTCTGTAGCCTCTACGGCGCCAATGTATGAATGTGTGCACATACTTCTCATGAGTGAACTAGAACTTATAAGCAACAATACTACGAACGAGAGATGACGATTTCATGGCATTCAGGGAATAGAGAAGACCCAAGTCCGACATATTCAGGGATAAAAACCATATCCACTTCGAAACTTTTGACTGAAAACAGAAACAGATAAAAACCTGTTATTTACCAACTACATGATTAAAATTAATTTAACATCGGTTCCGACTTATTCTATATATATAAAACTGCTTTATTCCAAACATATGCCAGATGTTATCTTCTTTATATATAAAAGTCAAGTTGTGTGTCTGTCTCCTACGATTTAGATTCCTAACTACTCCCACATTTTGCGGTGCAGTTTAACCAAAACCGGATATCTTATAGTCGTGATTCATATCGAGCCCTTCTGGGTATTAGCGCGCGTCTACGATGAGTCTACGATTTAAAAAAAATTTACCATAATTTTTTTTCCATTTTAATGCATTTTTTCGCTAGCATATAAGGGAAGTAACTCTCTAAAAATGTCTGCGATGAGTCAACGATTTAAAAAATAATTTACCATAATTTTTTTTCCATTTTTAATGCATTTTTTGCTGTTTTTTTGGCTATATATCTCTAAAAATGCTTATATAGTTATTTCCCTTACAAACCGAGCAACGCCGGGCGATACTGCTAGTTAGCTATAAGCAAACGTATAAGCAAGGCTTCTTTGATAACTTTTTACATGACTGGGGACATGTTTAATCAGGCGTTCGTTTGGAGCCACTTCAAAACCGCTAGATACAAACAACAACAGAAAATATACTACGAGAAAAAACGCAGTTGTTGTTCGATGCACCATCCAACAACATTATAAAATTATGACATGATTCCGCTTCTTAACCAGCAGCCACTTCAACAAAGACATCCAATTTTCCTGAAATTATTGTTCAAAGAGAACAATATACAGTTCAATATTTCTACATATTTTTGTTTTTTAAGCGGCGAGCTGACAGAAGTGTTACCACGGCGGGCTAAATGCTTAGCAGCATTTCGTCTGTCTTTGAGTTCAAATTCCGCTGAGGTCGACTTTGTCCTTCATATCTTTCGGGGTCGATAAAATAAACACCAGTTGAGCAATCGACTTACAATCTCCTCCCGAAATTGCTGGCCTTGTGCCAAAATTTGATATCAATATTTCTCCATTTTCCGTATGAAATATAATTTCGTTGCATAACCGCCATCTTTCGACACAATACAAACAGAACATACGAAAGGCTACGTAACCGTAACTATCGAAAAACTTATCGGTGTCTCTTGGATTACCAGTGCAACAGCAACTGCTGTGGAGGCGCAATGGACCAATGGTTAGGGCAGTGGACTCGCGGTCGTAAGAAGGCGGTTCCAATTCCCAGACCGAGCGTTGTGAGTGAATATTGAACAAAAACACCTAAGCTCTACGAGGCTCCGGTGAGGAAGGGGTGAACCCCGCTGTACTATTTCACCACAACTTTCACCCTTTCTTCCTACTTCTGCCACAAAGCAGAGGAACCATGATGTAACCCACTATGGTGTGGATAAACTTTCAGACCTAGTCTAGATTGCGAATCCTCTGAACCCCGTCAAAAGCCACCGTTTAAGGAATGAGGATAACAACGTAGCATTCGCGCCTGTGCAACCGCCACTCTATCGCGTGTGGTTGGTGGATCTTCAAGTTGCCGCACGCATTATAAGTAGCTTAGCGGTTCGCCAAAGGAGATCGATAAAATAACTTAGCGGATCGCCAAATAGAATCGATAAAATATCTTAGCGGTTCTCCAAAGGAGATCGATAAAGTAACTAAGCGGTTCGCCAACCGTGATCGATAAAATAACTTAGCGGTTTGCCAAACATGATCGATAAAATAAATTAGCGGTTCGCAAAAGGAGATCGATAAAATAACTTAACGGTTCGCCAAAGGAGATGGATAAAATAACTTTGCGGTTTGCCAACCATGATCGATAAAATAACTTAGCGGTTCGCCAAACATTATCGATAAATAACTTAGCGGTCTACCAAAGGGTATCGATGATATAACGTAGCGGTTGGCAAAAGGATATCGATAAAATATTCTAGCGGTTCGCCAAAGGAGATCGATAAAATAACTTAGCATTTCGCAAAAGGAGATCGATAAAATATTCTGGCGGTTCGCCAAAGGTGATTGATAAAATAACGAAGCAATTCCCAAAGGTGATCGATAAAATAACGAAGCGGTTCACCAAACGTGATCAATGAATTAATTTAGCGGTTCGCCAAGCGAGAACGATAAAATAACGAAGCAGTTCGCCAAAGGTGATCGATAAAATAACTTAGCAGTGCGCCAAAGGAGATTGATAAAATAACTAAGCTGTTCGCCAAACTAGATCGATACAATAACTACGCTGGATTTGCCGGGTCAGAGTAAAAGATAGTACCTGACTACCTGATGGACTCCGGTCCTTGATTAGCTATCGAGGTTGACTCCCCTAGGCTTTTTGCTTTCACAAGGCACCCACAAGGCAGTGAGGGTTTGTGCTTAAAGTTTCTTCCATAACATGCTAATTAACCCATAACGGAGACCCCCTATAGGTGCTACTACTCCGAGTCAGAGTTCACCTGAGGACAATAGTGTCTGAGAGATGGCGCCCCACTTCTAAAATCTCTGGAACTCATGAACCAGGGACCCCACTACCGGGCATTGTTTAAAGTTATGCCCAGGACAAATGTGTTTATGCGTATGCGTGTGCGTATGTGTGTGTGTGTGTGTGTGTGCGTATGTGTGTGTGTGTGTGTGTGTGTATGTGTGTGTGTGTGTGCGTATGTGTGTGTGTGTACAGGGCGTTCACAAAGTCTTTAGACAATTTCAAAAAGTCATTATGTAAAATTTAGAAGCAGTGGCTACTAAATTCTTGTTGCTTATTAATGTAATTATTTATCAAAGATTTTTTTAATGATGTTACTAGTTTTATTAATGTTATTTTCTTTCATGTTTCAGATCGCAATTAATGTTGTTTTTATGTTTCAGACAAAGACTACTCCACAAGAAAAGGCACAATATGCGTCTTGGTTTATCGGAAACAAAGTCGGATATTCAAATACGAAGAAATTAAACGGCTAAATATGGAAAGCAAGTTCCGGCACGTCAGTCGATTTGCAACTGGCGTAAGTAATTTATGGAAAAGGTGACGATGCTATATAAACCAAGTACTGGCAGGCTAAGAACATCTGGAGAATATATTAAATGTGTCCGTCAGTCATTTCAACGTTTCCCATCTAAGTCCATCCGTACTGCTTCCGCTTAGCTGCAACTACCGAGATCAGCAATTGATAAAGTGATCCATAAGTGTTGTGAGGCTTTATGCAGATAAAGCTCAATTATTGCAAGCAATTAAGGTAAATGACAAGCTGCAACGAAAATAATTCTGCTGTTATAATTTGCTTGTTATAATTCTGCAAAAACAAATCGAAGAAGATGAGTTCTTTAATCGCATTTGCTTGTTATAATTCTGCAAAAAGATCGAAGATGAGTTCTTTAATCGCATTTGCTTTACGTAAGAGGTAAACTTCGATGTGTCTAGAAAACTTAATAAGCATTATGCAAGAATTTGGGGATCGAAAAATACCCACGTTTGTGACTAGTTAGATGACTATTTGAAGTGATTTACCACAGACACCACAGTCGTGTGGTTTCTCCCCTGTGTATGTGCACGTTTGTGTTTTACTCTTTACTCTTTACTCTTTTACTTGTTTCAGTCATTTGAATGCGGCCATGCTGGAGCACCACCTTTAATCGAGCAACTCGAACCCGGGACTTATTCTTTGTAAGCCTAGTACTTATTCTATCAGTCTCTTTTGCCGAACCGCTAAGTGACGGGGACATAAACACACCAGCATCGGTTGTCAAGCAATGCTAGGGGGACAAACACAAACACACACGCACATATATATATACATATATACGACGGGCTTCTTTCAGTTTCCGTCTACCAAATCCACTCACTAGGCTTTGGTCGGCCCGAGGCTATAATAGAAGACACTTGCCCAAGGTGCCACGCAGTGGGACTGAATCCGGAACCATGTGGCTGGTAAGCAAGCTACTTACCACACAGCCACTCCTGTGCCTATTTTGTTAAGCCATTATTTTGAGAGAATGATTTATCACAGATATCACAATGATAAGGCATTTCTCCTGTATGATTACGTTTGTGTGTACTTAAATAACGATTTTGCGAGAACACTTTACCACAGATATCACAGCAATATGGTATACAAACACACCTAGAATAGCACAATAGCACACATATGTCTCTGATACAAATAAGGGTATGCACACTATGATTGAGTAAAGAACGAGGTGGCCATAGATAGAAAGATCTGATTATAAGATCTGATCAGTTAATTCTGATCCAGGACTAAGCAGCAACAAACCAATGAAAAAAGATTTTAGAATAAGTCATGAGTAAACCGTGGCCCTCGAGCCTCGTGCGACCCGTGAGACTTTTTGAATGGCACGCCTAACAAAAAGTCACCTAGTATTTTTATTAGTAGTGAGTCCTGTTTGATGATGACCCAGGTCTCATGCGGCCCTCTTCTCGATAACTCTTTCTTTACTACCCACAAGGGGCTAAACACAGAGAGGACAAACAATGACAGACAAACAGATTAAGTCGATTATATCGACTCCAGTACGTAACTGGTACTTAATTTATCGACCCCGAAAGGATGAAAGGCAAAGTCGACCTCGGCGGAATTTGAACTCAGAACGTAGCGGCAGACGAAATACCGATAAGCATTTCGCCCGGCGTGCTAACGATTCTGCCAGCTCGCCGCCTCTTCTCGATAACGTTTGCCCATGCCTGCACTAAATGGTCGTTAAACCTGGTAGAAATAGAAGCCAAATCCCATGCAGATTACATCTTAATGTTCTGAAATGGGTGGAGGGGAGGTGATGTTGGATAACATCGTTATCGTTCTAAATGTGTTTTGTGTTTGAATAGAGAACGGAACGGAATGGTCACAGCTGGAACGACTTGAGCCTAAATCTGCTTGGTTTAGTTTCAACCCCGGGGCTGATCGGGAGCTAAACCACGACAACAATAGCAGCTGCAGCAACAACAACTACAATACTAGCAACAACAACAACAACTACTACTACTACTACACAAGCAGCAACAGTAGCAACAGTAGCAACAGTAGCAGCAACAACATATTCTCTGATGTTCGCTTTTTATCGTTCATATTTACATTACAAATCATTAAAGCCATTAAGGCTGATTTTATCGAAACGCAGAGATCAATATGATCGATGTCATGTGATCGATTATTTTTGATTTAGTTTTGGCTTGTTTTTTCTTCCTTGAGGTTTTTTTTTTTTTTTGATGGGGGTGGGGTATATGGTATTTTTCTTCTTTTTTTTTCTATAACGAAAGAAGTATAAAAATTGAAAGGAGGTGCAGAGTTGCAGTAAAAAAAAAAAAAGTGAATGGGGGATGCCTCTGTGTGGGGTGGGAGGTTGTTCTTGTGGTGATGGTGGTGGTGGTGGTGGTGGTGGTGGTGGTGGTGGTTGGGGGAGTTGATTATGCTGGGCAATAGAAAGAAGGGTGTTGGGAGTGGAAGAGATGGCGATATTGTTATTGATGTTGTTCCTGGTGGTGGTGGTGGTGGTGGTGGTGGTGGTGGTGGTTGCGGGTGGTGGTGGTGGTGGTGGTGGTGGTGGTGGTGGTGGCGGCGGCGGTGGGGCGGTAGTCATGGTGGTGGTACTGCTGGTAGTGATGCTGTTCGAAATGGTGGCAGTACTTGTGGTAGTTGTGGTAGTTGGTGGTGGTGGTGGTCCCGGTGGTGGCGGTAGTCATGGTGGTGGTACTGCTGGTAGTGATGCTGTTCTAAATGGTGGCAGTACTTGTGGTAGTTGTGGTAGTGGTGGGTGGTGGTGGTGGTGGTGGTGGTGGTGGTGGTGGTGGTGGTGGTGGTAGTGGTCATGGTGGTGGTGATAGTGGCAGTGGTGGTGATAGTAGTCATGGTGGTAGTACTGGTACTGGTACTGGTGGTGCTGGTACTGGTGTCAATGAAGATGAAGAGCTTTGGTGGTGGCTAGCCTTGTTGGAGGTGGATGAGGAGGTGATGGCGGTGGAAGTAATAGGCTGTGGTGCTGGTCTTAGTGGCATTAAGCGTCGCTGTCGATGTTGTTGTTGTTGTTGTAGGTTGTAGTGGTGGCGGTAATGGTGGGAGCGGGGGTGGTGGTGGTGGTGGTGATAAGAATAAATTTGAAGGTACAAGTGGTGTTTGTCTTAGCGTTGTTGTTGTTGTTGTTGCTGGTAGTGGTGGTGGTATCGGTTATGATATGGTGGTGGTGGTGGTGGTGATGGTGGTGGTGGTGGTGTGGTGGTGGTGGTGGTGGTAGTGGTAAGGGCGAGGGTCAGCTGTGGTAATGGTGGTCATGGTGGTCATGATGATGGTCAGGTTTGTGTTGGTGGTGGTGGTGGGTGGTGGTGGTGGTGGTGGTGGTGATGGTGATGGTAAGGGCGAGGGTCAGCTGTGGTAATGGTGGTCATGGTGGTCATGATGATGGTCAGGTTTGTGTTGGTGGTGGTGGTGGTGGTGGTTATGGTGGTGGTAGTGGTGGTGGTGGTGGTGATGGTAGGAGCGAGGGTCAGCTGTGGTAATAGTGGTCATGGTGATGGTCAGGTTTGTGTTGGTGTTGATGGTGGTGGTGGTGGTGGTGGTGGTGGTGATGGTAGGGGCTGGGGTCAGCTGTGGTAATGGTGGTCATGATGATGGTCAGGTTTGTGTTGTTGTTGGTTGGTGGTGGTGGTGGTGGTGGTGATGGTAGGGGCAGGGGTCAGCTGTGGTAATGGTGGTCATGATGATGGTCAGGTTTGTGTTGGTGGTGGTGGTGGTGGTGTTGATGGTGGTGGTAGTGGTGGTGGTGGTGATGGTAGGAGCGAGGGTCAGCTGTGGTAATAGTGGTCATGGTGATGGTCAGGTTTGTGTTGGTGTTGATGGTGGTGGTAGTGGTGGTGGTGGTGATAGTAAGGGCGAGGGTCAGCTGTGGTAATGGTGGTCATGGTGGTCATGATAATGGTCAGGTTTGTGTTGGTGGTGGTGGTGGTAGTGGTGGTGGTGGTGATGGTAGGAGCGGGGGTCAGCTGTGGTAATAGTGGTCGTGGTGATGGTCAGGTTTGTGTTGGTGTTGGTGGTGGTGGCGGTAATGGTGCTAGTGGTGTCGTGACAGCGGTGGTTGGGGGGATGGTGTTGGTTGAACCTGTGGCTTTTGATTATTGGTGTTCTTATTGTTGTTGTAGTTGTTTCTGTTGTTGCTTATGTTCGAGGTGGTTTTTTATTGTCATTCTTCTTTATCATGTTGCTGGTTAATGTTTCAGCTACTGTTGCTGTGTCATGATTTAATTATGCTTCCATGGCAACCGAGACCACCACCACCACCGCCGCCACCCCGTGAGAATTGATGTCATGCTAATTTGTCGTACTGTCCTTGTTTGCCAAGCAACCTGATATTGACAGTTGCCCATGACAACCGAAACTGAAAAACTAGACTGGAGAGAGAAAAAGGTGGGGGAGGGGAGAGAAAAAATGAACTAGAGAGTAAGAAACGATGGGTAAGGAGAGAGGGGGAGCAAAAAGAGAGAGGGGAAGAGAGAATAACTTTCAAACTAGGATAGGTTTTCTTTCTAAGAATGGAACGTTTTGATTTCAAACTAATAAAGAATGTGGCTCCAGCTGGCCTTTCTGGGTTTGGTAATTAGCGAGAAAGAAAAATGTTGATTTCAAAACTAAGGCTACTAAATAAACTGGCGGTCTGTCGGTTAAGACGACAAGGGTTCTAGTTGATCCGGGCAATGGAACAGCCTTGCTTGTGAAATTAACGCGCAAGTGGTTGAGTATTCCAGAAACACGCGTACCACCATTGATGTAGTTCACATAGAGCAGTGGTTTTCAACCAGGGTTCCGCGGAACCTTAGGGTTCCGTCAGTGCAGTCCAGGGGTTCCGCAAGAAGTTGCAAAACTGCTAAAATCGGCAGTAATTTTTAATTCTCCTGTGCAGATATGTGTGCATAAAGACTACTAAATTATTGCACAGGGGTTCCTCGAGCCAGTGGAATGCTTCCTTGGGGTTCCGCTCCAGCAAAAAGTTTGAAAAGCACTATCATAGAGATTCAGCGTGACACAGAATATATCAAGGGTGGCTCCTTTGAATTAGAAGGTACAATTCATGCTTTTTACCAGCTAGGTGAACTAGACCAACGTGAAATAAAGTGTCTTGCTCAAGGATACAATTCGTCGCCTGGAAACGAACTCATGACATAATGACCGTGACCCCGAATAGCTTAACCACTAAGCCACGCGTCATCACTGGCCGACTGGCAATTTTTTGATAGAAGTTGTTAATGAGGAATATACGGGCTGCATGGGACATGGTTCATGATCTGGCTGGTCGTACTACTACAAAATTCGAGGTGGGTTTTTAAAATTTTTTTTGCAAGAGTGGCTGTGTGGTAAGTAGCTTGCTTACCAGCCACATGGTTCCGGGTTCAGTCCCACTGCGTGGCGCCTTGGGCAAGTGTCTTCTACTATAGCCTCGGGCCGACCAAAGCCTTATGAGTGGATTTGGTAGACGGAAACTGAAAGAAGCCTGTCGTATATATATATATATTTATATATATATATATGTGTGTGTGTGTGTGTGTGTGGTGTGTGTGTGTGTGTGTGTGTTTGTGTGTCTGTGTCTGTGCGTGTGTATATGTTTGTGTGTCTGTGTTTGCTCCCCCAACATCACTTGACAACCGATGCTGGTGTGTTTACGTCCCCGTAACTTAGTGGTTCGGCAAAAGAGACCGATAGAATAAGTACTAGGCTACAAAGAATAAGTCCTGGGATCGATTTGCTCGACTAAAGGCGGCGCTCCATGACCGCACTCAAATGACTGAAACAAGTAAAAGAGTAAAGTGTAAAGAGTAAATAAAATTATGGCGGTAGCTTACGTTTCTCGGGTTAGATTATTACTAGATTATTACTAGATTTCTAAGTTGCAGTTCATAATTTCATTCAATTCGTGATTCCCTATTTCATCTATCGTGGCATGCTTGTTTCATTTGAGCCAATCACAGATTTAGGCCCCAAAGAAAAATGCAATAAAGACTCTGAATTCTGTCTTAAAATTCGATGTTTTTCAGCATTAGCTTTCCTACCCATTGAAGATGTTGAAGAGGACTATGAAGAATTAATACGCGATTAAGAACTACCTACTGAATTCATCGCTTACTTCGACTTGACTTACATATGCGTTGTGAGAGGACGTGGTGCTAGACGAAGGAGAGAACCCCCTACATTCCCGATAGCTGTATGGAATGTTAATCAACGTATTCTTCAAGATCTTCTCAGAACAAATAATGCTGCAGAAGGGTTTCATTCTGCGTCGGCGGATGGAGCACATTTGAATATTTGGAAACTAATCAAAACTATGAAAGAAGAGGAAGGGTTCGTTCAAGATAAAAAGACTCAAAGCCTCAAAAGATTGGTCATTGAATATGGGTCAACAAGAAAAATTGATTTTTTTGAAGAGTGTGGCATATAATTTGCATTAGAATTAAGTGACCATAATAAATAGGCGTAGGAGTGGCTGTGTGGTAAGTAGCTTGCTTACGAACCACATGGTTCCGGGTTCAGGCCCACTGCGTGGCACCTTGTGCAAATGTCTTCTACTGTAGCCTCGGGCCGACCAAAGCCTTGTGATCGGTAGACGGATTCTATTTGGTAGACGGAAACTGAAAGAAGCCCGTCGTATATATGTATATATATGTGTGTGTGTGTATATGTTTGTGTGTCTGTGCTTGTCCCCCCAACATCCCTTGACAACCGATGCTGGTGTGCTTACGCCCTCGTAACTTAGCGGTTCGGCAAAAGAGACCGATAGAATAAGTACTAGGCTTACAAAGGATAAGTCCTGGAGTCGATTTGCTCGACTAAAGGCAGTGCTCCAGCATGGCCACAGTCATATGACTGAAACAAGTAAAAGAGTAAAAGAATCATTAGTTATATCTTATTACTTATTTTAAAATGACTTTTTTAGAATACATTTTCCCACAGTATTTTATTTGAATCTTATCAATGAAATTCTCAATGATTATTTGATTTTGGTGTTCCCCTTGTTTTCTGAAGAGTTTATTTAACACTGGACAAAAAGTCGTTGGACAAAAACAATCATCAGACAAAAAGACGTCGGACGAAAAGACGTGGATGAAGTGGTGGACAAAGTGACATCGGACGAAAAGTCGGGTAACGACAGAAACATGGGTGTTTCGTTCAACACCCTTAAATAACCCTTATTCAGGGACCTTTTGAGCGGGATGGGCGACTCGACCTGAAGAAAATTCTAACTGCGTCTCACCTGCAAGGTCATGCGCTGTTTATCTTGATATAGGATCACCATATCACACACATATGATTGTGATGCATGTGCCTGGTATACCCTTATCAGACGGGTAGTCATGATGGGTATACTGGGCTTCGTATATTTTATCCCAGTGTCACTTTGACGGTATGTGCAGCTCTTTTATTCAATAATGATAGTAATCGTTTTAAATATAGACACCAGGCCTGAAATTTTGTTGGGTTGGAGTAGTCGATTACAGCGACTCCATTGCTCAACAGGAATTTATTTTATTCACCCCAAGAGGATGCAAGAAAGCAAAGTCGACCTCGGCGAAATTTCAACGCAGAACGTTAAACTAGAGGCGAGCTTAGCGGTATTTCGTCTGCCGTTACGTTCTGAGTTCAAATTCCGCCGAGGTCGACTTAGCCTTTCATCTTTTCTGGGTCGATAAACTAAGTACCAGTTACGCACTGGGGTCGATGTAATCGACTTAATCCCTTTGTCTGTCCTCTATGTTTAGTCCCTTGTGGGCAATAAAGAAATAAGAAATAAGAACGTTAAACTAGAGGAAATGCTGCTTAGCTTTTTGTCCGGTGCGGTAACGATTCTGCTAGCTCGCCACACCTAAGCTGACTTAATAATGCTCTTGCACCGCATTGCGATAGAAAACTTCCTATTAGTGTGGTTTAAAGAGAAATAATACACAGGCGATTCACTGAGTGAAGCATACGTTTGTGGAAAAGCTAAGTCTTTTTACGAGCAGCTTAAGAGAAATGCTCCTAGCAACCGATATAGGTTGCGATTCAAGGCCTGTGGATGTAAAATGTAAAGCTAGCAAGGGTTGTTTCGAATCTTTTAAAAAGAAACGTTCATATATTCACAACGCTATGACGCTTTTCACATTTTAATGTTATATTTCATATAACACATTTAATGCTACATTTTAATGCTCATTAGCTTTTATATCTTCGTGGAAGAGAAATCTTTCAAATTACGTGAGGGTTTCTTTCTCTATCTGTTTATTGATTTCTGTTTTGTTTCTCTCTTTTTTTCTTTTTATTATTTATTACGTTGATGTATGCCATTACTTTGCTTATTTTATTTTATGCCACTACATGTTATTGAATATTTGTGTTTTATAAATATTTAAATGGATGCTTTGGCTGAAGGCTTTCGATCTTGGCTGAGTGTTTGATAAGCGAATTGTCCCTAAAGGCATATATTTTACATGATGTCGTAACGAATACATACATACATACATATATATCATATATACATACATATATATATACATATATATATATATATATATATATATATATATATATATATATATAAAGAAACCCGTTGGTATATATATATATATATATATTATATATATATATAAAGAAACCCGTTGTGTTATATATATACATACAAACACAACACACAACGGGTTTCTTTTACTTTCCGTCTACCAAATCCACTCACAAGGTTTTGGTCGGCTCGAGGCTATAGTTGAAGACAATTGCCCAAGGTGCCACGTAGTAGGACTGAACCCGTAACCATGTGGTTGGTAAGCAAGCTACTTACCACACATCCACTCTATGTTTGTATGCGTGTTTATCTCTTTCCTTAGGTCATTTTCAGGGTGAGTCCATAGAACACACAATAGCAACACACAAAAGAGGATTACAACATTTTGGCTTATACAATAAAGGATAGCAACACAAAATATACACGATAATAGCACATAATGAGGAGCACACAAAACCCACGACCGATAACTCTGAAAAATATGCCATGATATTACGCAATAAACAAGACGATATCATATAAATTGCAAGATATTAATATACACAA